>NC_064856.1:50264080-50349080 GCF_024139225.1 Suncus etruscus
TTCAGGGGTCCAAGCAATAGCATAGTGTGTAGGGAGTTTGCCTTGAATGTGCCTGACCTGGGTTCAATCTCTATTACTTCATATGGTTCTCCCCTAACCCAGCCCAGAGTAATTCCTGAGTGCTGAGCTGGGAGTAATCCTTGAATACTGCAGGATATGGCCCAAACCCCTACCCCACAAAAAATAAACCCTAGAGATCTGGGACAGTCATAGTACTGTGGGTAGGGCATTTGCCTTGTATGCAGCCAATGCCACCTGTTTTAATCACTCACATTCCATATGGTCCCCCAAACACTACTAGTAGTGATTCCTGAGTGTAGATCTAGGATAACCCCTGAGCTTTGCAGGGCCCAACCCTTCTAGCTTACACACACACACACACACACACACACACACACACACACACACACACACACTCACACACACACTCACCATTTGGACCCCTCCTGAGCTGTTTACAAAGTAGGGCCGAAACTATAGTACAGCAGGTAGGGTGTTTGCCTTGCAAACATTTGATTCCTAGTTCCATCCCCAGCATCCCATATGGTCCCATGAGCCCCAACAGGAGTGATCCTTGAGCACAGAGCTAGGAATAAATACTGAGCACTATCAGGTGTGACCCCAAAGCCAAAAAACAAACAAACAAAAAACAAGAAGAACAAAGTGTAGATAGGTTTTTTTGGGTGGAAGATCTTTCCAACTATGCAGGGAGGGCAGTGGTTTTAGGGGTCTGAAAGTGAGACACACACACCCCCCACCAGGAGGAAGCTTCTGCCCTGAGTTTATGGACTGGGACCTAGAATGTGCTGCATCCCATTTAAAGGCCAGTCTAGCAGCAGCAATGACAGAGGGACACCTTCCACCGTTTATCTATAATCCCCTGAAGGACTCAACGATCCATCCACACTGTTCCCTCTGGTTAGAGACAGTGGAGCCTGGCGATGATCAGTTACTTCATAGAGGTACTTGAAGAGTCAGCAGAGAGGGTTTTCTTTTTTTCTTTTTCTTTTCTTTTCTTTTTTTTTGTGGGGGTCACACTCGGCAGCGCTCAGGGGTTACTCCTGGCAGGCTCGGGGGACCATATGGGTCTCCAGATTCAAACCACCATCCATCTGCATGCAAGGCAAACGTTCTACCTCCATACTATCTCTCCGGCCCAGTGAGAGGGTTTTCACCTGGAACAAACCTGGCTTCAACTGCTTTCCTAGTAGGAGCTTGGAAGACCCCACATCCAGGCCAGACCCCAGACCTATGAAATGGGAAGGCTGCAGTGGCAGACTTTCAAAGATGCTCTGGTTATTCCAACGGGCTGCAAAGTTTGGGAAACCACACAAACACTCTTTACCCTTTTCTGATAACTGCAAGCTATTGCAGATGGATGGACAAACTGACAGAACAAGAGACTTGTGCACGTATATGATGAAGCTTGAAACGAGGTGCCTTTGTGCCTGAGGGTGATGGCTTTCCAGTGCCCTTCCCCCGCTCGCTCTCACCTCACCTGTAACTGCGTAGCTAAGGTTGGCACTCCTAGGCGGGCCCCAGTCCAAACCCTGCTCCCGCACCCCACCTCGCCTCCCACCCCTCTCACATCACACAGGAATCCCAGGAGCACTTTCCCCCTCTTAAACCTTCTTGATGAACCCACCTGTCTACACCTGCTTCGGATGCTGTTGCCAAAGGGCCGCTACTTGATGCTGCAGTCACCCAATCCGCCTGCGCCTTCTGTGCCCCAGATCGCTTGGGGCACTCTGGTCCCAGGGCAGCGCCTTGGGCTTCACTGCCCCAGCCCCGCCCTCCGGCCCCGCCCCACCCCTGGGAGAGGCATTGGGGGGGGGGGGACTATGCTTACACGAGGCCTTCTGGGGCTTGTAGTCTGCAGCTCTGAAAAAGGAGGCTTCCTTTACTTCCCTGCTTTGTGCTAATTCTGAGCACTGGAGAATGGCTGCAGCTACCATCTTATTCTGCCATGACCTTTTGTATTCGCTCATTTATCATTGAAATGCTTTCTCCTAAGCATACTGATTCATTGTCTAGAGAAAGTAAACTTGCAGGGAGCTCCAGTTGGAGCTCAGGAGCAGAGCACTTGCTTTGTATATGTGAACCCCCTAGGTTTCATACTCTGCTCTCTCTCTCTCTCTCTCTCTCTCTCTCTCTCTCTCTCTCTCTCTCTCTCTCTCCTCTCTCTCTCAACACACGCACAAAAGGTAAATTTGTACTAGAAGCCAGGCTCCTAGTTTCTCCTTGCTCGGTCCATGTGCAGTGCCTGGCACTGTATTGGAGATTAAAGGAGAAATAACCAGCACATCCCTCCTCCCTTCCCCCAATTTTCTATCTGCTGGGAAAAATAACGTGCAAAATCACAGAGAATGGGTGTGATTTAAAAATGAAAAAGAAGGGCCGGAGAGATAGCATGGAGGTAGGGCATTTGCCTTGCATGCAGAAGGACGGTGGTTCAAATCCCAGCATCCCATATGGTCCCCCAAACCTACTAGGAGGGATTTTTGAGCGTAGAGCCAGGAGTAACCCCTGAGCGCTGCCGGGTGTAATCCAAAAATCCCCCAAAATATGAAAAAGAAAGAAGCCATAGCCATAGTAAAGCATGCAGGGCACTTACCTAGCTTGCTGCAGGCCCAGGTTTGATCCCTGGAATCTATATGATCCCCTGAACTCACTAGAAATGATTTCTGAGCACAAAGCCAGGAGTAACCCAGGATCACCTCCAGGTGTGCCTTCTTACCCTTTCCCCCCCAAAAAAAGAAAAGGAAGACTAACTGTTCAAGAAGTTTCTGAAAGCCACCTGACAGGCTAGAAGTGGTGCTGAAGTTTGAGTAGGAGTTGCCCAGGGCAAACATGTGAGCAGCAGGCAGGAAACCTCTGAGGAGTGCTCAGTACTCTCTGCTCGTAAGCAGAAGGCAGTCATGGGGAAGGTTGGGAGGGGTAGGTGGGGAAGATGATGGGTGTGAGGGTAGAGCGGGCAGGTTTGCGGTGACAGGCTCAAGAGCTTGGATATTTGATGGGAGCTTGTCGGTGAAGCTCTCCAGATGGAATTAGGTAATCTGATTATGGCTTGGAGAGTCCCTCTAGAGATAGTCAAAAATGAATTGGCACTTGCCTTGCAGGTATCAGGCCCTGGGTTCAATGCCTGTCATCATCATGACAGGAGAAGGATTGGGGGGGGGGGGCTAGATCAGAGGTTAGGGCTTCCCTGCAACTCGTTTCAGCACTACATACTTCCTCCCACTCCCAGCATTGCTTGGGGGAGGAGGTGTCCCCAGTACTGGTACTGTAAGGTTTGAGCGCTGCTAATTCTGGCCTTCACATCTAACTATCAGTCCCAGTGAGAAAGAATCACTGGGGGGTGGGTTGAGGTGGCTGTGAGTGTCACTTTGTTGGAACTAGAAGCCAAAATTGGAGGGTCCCCAACTGGAGGAAGAAGCCTGGGATGTTCCCTCCAGATTCTCTCTTGACTAGCTCATTTCACAGCCCTCACCTTGGTACAGACCTCGGCTGGCATCCCGGAACCAGAACTGGGTCTATAAAATCCTAAAGCTCCCAGCTCTTTACCAGCTTTGAGAAAAGCACTGGCACCTCGCCCTCCCAGGGCCTCTGGTGGCCCACATTTCTTACCGGGGCTGCGGGGCTCATGACTGTCCGATGGCCAAAATAGCAGTTTCCAGAGGGTCTTACAGGGGACGGGGAGACGGGATGGGGACTTTTCTCTGAGCTCCTTAGAGATTAGGGGATCAACTAGGTGCTACCAAGTGGGAGGAAGGGAGGGAACGGAGGTGGGGAGGTGGGGGAGGATAAACAGGCCTCAGAAAAAGTCGTCCTCACCCCTCTCATTATTATTCACTAGCAAACTAGTCTAAGGTGTCTAAGATTGGGGTGAGTAAGGGCCACCTGTCGGCCTGCCTTGTCTGGCCAGGTTCAAGCTTTCCTCCTATTGGGAACCTTGGGTCACTCCAGTCCTGCTGCAGCTTTCAACTCCATAATCCGAACTTCCTGGCAGGTTAGCACCCCTGCCTGGCCCTTCAGAGTCCGGCTACGTGCCTCTCTGGGTGATTCATGGTGACCAATCCTGTTAGCCTGGAGTTCAAAGCATTCTTCCAAGCCACACAGCTTCCAACTCAGCCAGTTTATCTTCTCATTTCTTCCGGCTACATTTTTGGTTCCTGAAGCAAAGGGAGGGAGGGAAGGAAAGGAGAGGAAAAAGGAAGAGAGAAGGATATGAAGGTGGGGAAAGAGAAAGGTCTCTAGGGATCTGCCTCTGGTCCTAGCCTTCTTCCCAGTGGTCTCTGAAGCCCCTACCCTCACCTCCACCATCACCACCACCATGTTGTTTGGCTCTTTCACAGAGGACTAGGGTGGAGAAATGGCACAGGCAGCACCTCTGGATTTAGCAACCGGATGAAAAAGAAACATTCTGGGTCGAGCAATAATAGTACAGCAGGTAAAGCTCTTGCCTTGCCCACCGGGGTTAGATCCGCATCATCCCAGATGTTCTCCTCAGCACTCCAGGAGTGAATCTCTGCACAGATACTTCTGACTGCAGAGTCCGGAGTAAGCTATGAGCACCGCCTGGTGTGTGACCCCCCCCCAAAAAAAAAAAAAACTAAAAAAGGGAAAATTCTCTAGCAGAAGTATAAAATTCAGGAAGGAAATGATTCCCTCCTACCATCACCCCCGATTTACAAAATAAAGGAAAGGATGATGGGTAACCAAACAGAGGAGAGACTGAAGGGATAGCACTACAAGAAACCACCAAGAATAATTCATGAGCACAGAATCAGGAGTAACCCCTGAGTATCACTGGTTGTGAGCCTCAAACTAAAAAGAAATAAACAAACTAAAAAGACCCAGACATCATTGATGTTTCTAAAAACTTACACACAATAGACCCAAGATTGATTCCTGGTACCCTTTATGGTCTGCTGAGCCCTACCAGCAGTAATCCTGAGTGCAGAACCAGGAATTACCCCTGAGCACTGCCAGGTATGTCCTCTCCTCCCCCCCAAAAAAATGTTGTTTTCATATGCTGAGTAGAGAATGGACTCAAGTGGAACCAAGTGTGGAATCAGGGAGACAATGAAAAGGACTGAGACGTAGTTTCATTCCCAGTCCTCTAACTGAGCACCACTAAAAGCAACACCTGATCACAGAGCCATGAGTAGCTGTGAGCACCTCAAGTTATGTCCTCAAAAGAAAAAGAAAAACAAATAAGCAAAACAAAAAGAGCAGGCGGGAGATGAAAGAGGTATGGGGGGACTGATGAGATAGAAAGAGCTGAAGCATTTGCCTTGCATATGGTGAACCCCAGTTTGATTCAAACTGTCACTATATAATGACATCAGCATCCCCAAATACCCTCGATGATCCCTAAGTACAGAGCTAGGGGTAATCCCTGAGCACTGCTAGACTTCTGAGTATGGCTCTAAGAACAAATAAACAAAAGCCAGAAAAGGGTTTAAGAGAGCAGTATCAATACCAATGATGACAGGTAGAAGGATTCTGCAAGCACTTTGAAGATTTTTTCCTAACTTGTGATGGACTAAGGATAGATCTTGAGTAAAAGGGAGAATCATGAAACACTCTGTAGCTTGAAGTATTTGAATACACACACGTAAGCAGCACCAAATCAGAAGAGTTCCAGTCTTTCTTGCATCCTTCTACTTGCTACCTACAGGAACATATATAGAATATAACTTATATAGTATTACTTAACAGGAAGTTGTTTCCTTTAGTCCCCACTAGATACATTTGGACAATTATTTAAGGCATGTAATTTTAAAAGCACATCAAGTTATTTTCTTTCACCCACAGATCTCCATCTGGCCCTTTTCTTGAGCCCTGGCTGTTTGCTGCCAAATCCAGCCATTGTGAAGATGCGTTACTGCCACCGTGTGGCCATTTTTGGTTGCAGCCCCTTAGCCTGGCACCCAAGGTCAAAGAACAGACTTTCCCATCCTCTGCAAAGCGCAGGAGAACAAAAACTGGGCTCTGTCTGGGCTGGTATTTAAGAGTAGCCTTTTTAGCTGAGATGACCTGACAGCCTCCAATTTGGAAGGCACACAGGTATATATTTACCTTTGTGATGCCGCTAGAACAAGCAGATGCCAGAAATTATGACCTTGGAATCTCAGAACACAGCATGGCAGCATGGTGGAGAGGAGACTCTGAATATGTCCACCTGTTAGAAGGCCTGAAACTCCACTTCTCTGGACCAGCTTCTGTCTCTGAGTTCCTGCGGGAGATACATGGTCTGTAGAATACTTCAATAGACACTAGGGAACAATGGCCCCTGACTCCCTGAATTTGACAAGCTACAACTCTCCTCTACATCCCCTCACCCTTACTGTGTAAGAGGATATGAGAAATGACAGGAGTGGATGCTATGTAATGAGATAGAAAGTCGTGAAGAGTTTCAACAACAACAAACAAAAACTGTCACAATGTAAGAGTTATAAATATTTTTATTTCAAAATATGCCATCATCAACGTGAAAAAAGTTCACATGGTGGGAATTACAGCTTTATTTTGGGAGGGCTTGGGACTACATCCAGCAGTTACCAGCAGGGGTTACTCCTGGCTTTGCACTCAGGAATCAGTCCTGACTGGCTGATAGGAACTATATAGGATGCTGGGATTGAACCTGGCTCAGCCTTGTGTAAGGCAAGTATCCTACCAACTATTGCTCTGGTTTCAAAGGAAGTTAGAATTTTAAAAGCTTCCCTTGTGAGACTGGAGCAATAGAACAGTGGGTAGGACACTTGCTTTGCACTCAACTAATGTAGTTTCAATCCTTTATAGCCTATATAGTACAAGAATAAACCCTGAGCAAAGTCAGGTATGGCACCAAATATTCAATATATTTTTTAAAGTTTACTCCTTGGGAAGTTGAAGAAACTGACAAGTCCTGGTACGTGAAGAAGAACCAGGAGAATTGTACAATGGGGAGGAATGTATAAGTCTTAAGGCCTTGCAGGGGGTGTTGGAGGGCACTTCACATGCGCCTTGAAAGCAAGTCTGAGTGGGGGACAGAGCCAGTTGCTATTCCAGTTGTTGTCTAATCTACTGACCCTGTATTAGGGTTTCCTCTTTGCACAGCACTTATGCATAGAAAGAGGTTCCATGTTCAAGAACATATGCCACTGCTCCCCCAAGTGATGTAGATATGAAATGGGGAGGCATAAGGGGCATACAGAAAAGAGAAAGGCACTAGCTGTCCCCAGAATGCTGATTCTGCTCTTGCCCACTGGCTAAAGTCCCAGCAGAAAGTGCACTGTTCCAATAATGCTGATACAGAGAAGAAGCATTTTGCTGATGTGAAAGACAGAAAAAGGAACTTTTAAATTGAGTGGAAGAGGGAAGGAAGCACTGCAAAGTCTTCTATTGAGGAAGCAACCTAGTTAGAAAGGGAGAGCCCTGGCACCCAGTCTCTGATGCCATTGGGCTAATTCAGAAATGCTGAGCTGGCTGTCTGGGAGATAAAATGCAGACCTAAAGCCATCCAAATGTGCCTTTTTCCTCCCCCTCCTTTTTTTTTTTGGAAGAGGTTAACACTTGGTATGCTCAGGCATTACTTCTGGCTTTGCACTCCTGATGAGGTACAGGGGACCACATGAATTGCTAAGGATTGAACTCTGGTCAGCCACATGCAAGGCAAGTGCCCTGCCTACCGTACTATCATTCCAGCCCTCATATTTAAAATAAAATATTCTTGGGTAGAAGAAATTGTGTAGGAGGTAAGGAGACACCTTGCACATGGCTGTATTGACTTTGCCTCTGGTTTTAATCCCTATCAGCCCATATGATCCCCTGAACATCAACAGGAGTGATCCCTGAACAGAGAGCTAGAAGTAAACTGTGGGCACTACTAGGCACTAATGGATATAGTCCCAAGTCCTATTTTCCCCCTCCACCATGAACACCAAGAACCAGGAATACCCCAAGCACTATTGGGTGTGGCCCAAAAAACACTCCTCCACCCACTCAAAAAAAAAAAAAAAGAGGAATAAAGGGGCTGGAGAGATAGCATGGAGGTAGGGCATTTGCCTTGCATGTGGAAGGATGGTGTTTCGAATCCCGGCATCCCATATGGTCCCCCGAGCCTGCCAGGAACAATTTCTGAGCATAGAGCCTGAGTACTGCCAGGTATGACCCAAAAACCAAAAAAAGAAAGAAAGAAAGAAAGAATGTAGGTCTTGACTATGGCAATGATAAGTTGTAAATGATCACTCTGGACAAGAACTGGTTGCTGAAAAGAATTAAAGTGGTATGCATGATACCCCTCCAGTAACAATACTGCAAACCATAGTGTCTAAAAGGAAAAAAAATAGAGGGAGAGAGAGAGCAAGAGAGAGAGAGAGAGAGAGCAAGAGAGAGAGAGAGAGCAAGAGAGAGAGAGAGAGAGAGAGAGAGAGAGAGAGAGAGAGAGAGAATATCTATCATAGAGGCAGGTTTGGGATGGGGACAGGAAGGAAACTGGGATACTGTTGGTGGGAAATTGAAAATAAATAATGAACAACTTTCTAACTATCTCACAGTGATTAAATTGAAAATGTGTTAAGTTGATTCCTTCAAACAAAACCACATAACTTGAATTATCTAGCTCCACCTCTCAAATAGAGGGGGAAACAAGGGAGGGTACCAGGACCAAACAGATATATGATCACTAATAGTAAGCTAGACAAAGATGGGACCACCCACTCTAGCCGCCTGGGGGGTGATGGTGGGGGACATGGGTTGCAGGAAGGGAACGGGAATGGGGGGAGGACAAATTTGGTGATGGGTATTCCCCTGATTCAATGTTAATATGTACCTAAAATACTAATGTGAAAGCTGTGTAAGCAAATATGATAAAAAAAAAAATTAAAAAAAAAAAAAAAAAAAAAAAAAAAAAAAAAGAAAGAAAGATAGAAGGAAGGAAGGAAGGAAGGAAGGAAGGAAGGAAGGAAGGAAGGAAGAGAATGAGAGAGAGAGAAAGAAAGAAAGAAAGAAAGAAAGAAAGAAAGAAAGAAAGAAAGAAAGAAAGAAAGAAAGAAAGAAAGAAAGAAAGAAAGAAAGAAAGAAAGAAAGAAAGAAAGAAGAAATAAATAAAGAAAGAAAGAAAGAAGAAATAAATAAAGAAAGAAAGAAAGAAGAAAGAAAGAAAGAAAGAAGAAAGAAGAAAGAAAGAAAGAAAGAAAGAAGAAAGAAAGAAAGAAAGAAAGGAAAGAAAGAAAGAAAGAAAGAAAGAAAGAAAGAAAGAAAGAAAGAAAGAAAGAAAGAAAGAAAGAAAGAAAGAAAGAAAGAAAGAAAGAAGAAAGAAAGAAAGAAAGAAAGAAAGAAAGAAAGAAAGAAAGAAAGAAAGAAAGAAAGAAAGAAGAAAGAAAGAAAGAAAGAAAGAAAGAAAGAAGACACTATGGACCCCCCCCCCCCATGGAGTTTTTCTAATTGAAGGACTTGAACCATGGAAGGTTTATGATCTCACTTAATAGGATGTCAGCAAACAGCCATCCACTCAGCTAGTGCCCTGTCTCCTAGGAACACTGCTCCTGCCTCCTCAGCTCCCTCCTCAGCAGGTTCTTCCATCAGAGCTTCAGTATGGCTGCTACAGAGCCGCCTCACACTGTGACATGGCCTTGTTTAAAAATCTCATGCACCTGGTGAAGGGGGGTGCTGTTTACATGACTGAAATACAACTACAATTATATTTGTAATCACGATGTTTAAATAAAGATAATAAAAAACTAAAAAAACTAATAAAAAATATAATGCACACCTACCTTTAACTTCTCTTTTTATTTTTTCTTTTCTTGTTCTGGGGCCACATCCAGTGGTGCCCAGGGCTTCCTCCTGGCTTATCAGGGCTCACTTCTGGTGGGGCTCAAGGGTCCACATATAGTGCCAGGAATTGAACTTGGTCAACTATGTGCTAGGCAAGTGCCCTATTCATTGTACTATCTCCCTGGCCCTGTCAACTTTGTAAACGACAGTGAATTTATAAAAAAAAAAAAAAATTAGAAAAAGAAGCTTTTCTCTCTGAGATAAACCTTTCCTCTGAAAGGTTATCTGGTTATCACCATTTTATTCACTGTTGCCCGGGATGTCCTCTCCAGCAAAATTACAAGAAAAAGAAAATTAGAAAAAAACTGTTCCTTTGCTGGAACTGGTCCAGAGTAGTGAGTCTTGATAACTACCCGGGGGCAGATGAAGCGATAGAGGGACAAAGAATATGCTGTTAAGTCAGCCTAAGGTAGGGACCTACACTACTTGGCCACTGGCCACTATATTATATAATTTATTATTGATGACAAGTTGACAGAAGAATTGGTAATCTTCTCACTAAGGTGTAGATCAGCAAGGACCTAGCCACTGTCTCCATTTCTGTGTTCTCTCTAGTAATTTCCTCATCAGTGAGGTCAGGAGACTTGCTCTTGCTATTGACCTCCTACTGTTTTTTCTCCTGTGTTTATGAATATGGATTTTTAGATGAAATTATATTATTGATTATTTTTCCCTGAGAAAATATTTCCTAGGACATATGCCAGTAGGTCAGTTCAATATCTTTGATTTTTCTACACAGCCTATTAAGTCTATTTCCAACTTATCTATTTTCACTTAAATAGAACTATAATCATCTTCACCTGAAAAATACTTTTCTGTATAAATTTCATAGTAGTGAGTTGAGTTATTAGTCAATTTAAACAATCCATACCACAGCTTAATAATTACAGTTTCTGTCATTGTAAGTTATCTTTTGTGGCTATTATTTATATCTTCTATAAAGTCTGTTTTCAAGGACAGATTTTGCAAATTTACAATTTTCAAAAAGATGGATTTTATTTTCCACTAATATTATTTTCAAGTCAATAAGTCATTTTACTGTGCAATTTAGTTGTAGTCCATTTTATTATTACTATTATTTTCCTTTTTGCTATGCTGGGAACCAATTTCTGACTTTACGCATTCAAGGTGATCAATCATTCTACTACTGAACCACATTCCGAGCTCATCAGTTTAGACATTTTATATTGTGGGAAGACCTGGGTTTGATCCCTGGAACTACATGGTCTACAAAACTGGTAGTAGACCTGAGCACTGTCATGAGTGACCCCAAATCAAATCAATAAGCAAAACCCTCATTTTGTCTGTGGATGGCATAATTGGTATGAATCTTGCTCCATAAGCTCAGGAGAATAAAAAGTAATTTTTTTCACTGTTTTTAATTCTTATTCAGTTTTTAATTATTTGCAAAAAAAATTTTTTTTTTCGTTTTTGGACCACACCCGACAGCACTCAGCAGTTACTTCTTGCTTTCTGCTCAGAAATCACTCCTACCAGGCATGGGGACCATATGAGACACCGGGATTCAAACCACCATTGGTCCTGGGTCAGCGCTTGCAAGGCAAACGCCCTACCACTGTGCTGTCTCTCCAGCCCCTCAATTTTATTTATTTATTTATTTATTTATTTATTTATTTATTTATTTATTTATTTATTTTGTTTTTTGGGTCACACCCGGCAGCGCTCAGGGGTTACTCCTGGCTCTATATTCAGAAATCGCTCCCGGTGGGCCCCGAGAGATAGCACAGCGGCGTTTGCCTTGCAAGCAGTCGATCCAGGACCAAAGGCGGTTGGTTTGAATCCCAGTGTCCCATATGGTCCCCTGTGCCTGCCAGGAGCTATTTCTGAGCAGACAGCTAGGATTAACCCCTGAGCAACGCCGGTTGTGGTCCAAAAACCAAAAAAAAAAGGGGAAAAAAAAAAGAGAGAGAGAGAGAGAAATTGCTCCCAGCAGGCTCAGGGGACCATATGGAATGCTGGGATTCGAACTAACGTCCTTCTGGGATTCGAACTAACGTCCTTCTGCATGCAAGGCAAATGCCCTACCTTCATGCTTTCTTTGTGCACTGCCAGTAGTAATTCTTTGTGTGTGTGTGTGTGTGTGAGTGTGTGATATCATTTCTTTTTTTCCCTACAATTACAAAGTTGTTCGTGATTGAGTTTCAGTCATATAATGTACAATACCCTTTACCAGTGTACATTTCCTGCCAACAATTTCCCTCCTGCCCTCCCCACTGTGGAGGGGGATGGCCTGCCTCTGTGACACATTTTTCTATGCTCTAATCTGATTAGTTAAGAGAAGAAGTCTTTTTTTTTTTTTTTTTTTTTTTGTGTTTTTTGGGTCACACCCGGCAGTGCTCAAGGATTATTCCTGGCTCCAGGCATGACCTCCTGCATGAAAGGCAAACGCCTTACCTCCCATGCTATCTCTCCGGCCCAAGAGAAGAATTCTTTAGTTTTGTTTTGGTTTGGCTCTTTTGGCCTCCCCTTTTAGAACTCAGGACTCCTACTTCTGGGTTTTGTGTTCAAAGGTTTCTTCTGGTGGTGCTCTGGAGACTATGAAGTACCAAGGATTGAATCCAGTCCTCCTGCATATAAAACATACTCTCTAGCCCATCTAAACATCTTTGTGGTTCAAAAGAGGAGTTATTAACCTGAAGCTTACCTAACAGTCTAGGGAGAAAACTCAAGGCTCTGTGACTTTGGAAGGTTAAGTTCCATTTCCACATTCATTAATCTTTACAGAAATTAATCATTACTTCACTTTATAGGAAACAAACCATAGAAGAAGAAGTGGTACTGGTAACTCTCACAAATAAAAATCGCAGATGTTATTGTATTACATGACTGTTGCTGCAGTTCTCTCTCTCTCTCTCTCTCTCTCTCTCTCTCTCTCTCTCTCTCTCTCTCTCTCTCTCTCTCTCTCTCTCTGTGTGTGTGTGTGTGTGTGTGTGTGTGTGTGTCTGGAAGTGCTTGAGAGACTATATATATTCAGTACTGGGGATCAATTCAGAATTAGCCTGCAAAGCAAGTAAGTGCCTTAACTACTGTACTTACTATCTTGCAGGTCCCAATTGTAGCTATCTTGAAACATTATGTTTATCACTACCTTGAAATGGTGAGAATTATAAACCAAGCAGGTCAATGTAATGATTTTAAGTTAATAAAATATGTATGCTCACTTCGGCAGCACATATTCTAAAATTGGAATGATACAGAGAAGATTAGCACGGCCCCTGCGCAAGGATGACACGCAAATTTGTGAAGTGTTAATAAAATATGTAACTGATAAGCTTCAAAATACTTAATAATTGTATTGCAAGATAACTGATATCTGTTACAATCTTACCTAGTTCACATTATGCATTTAAAAATTATTGTTTTCAGAAAATTATGATAAGCTTCACCAGCCTGCCTCAAGAATCCATGATATGGGGCCGGAGAGTTAGCATGGACGTAAGGCGTTTGTCTTTCATGCAGAAGGATGGTGGTTCGAATCCTGGCATCCCATATGGTCCCCCAAGCCTGCCAGGAGTGATTTCTGAGCATAGAGCCAGGAGTACACTACCCCTGAGTGTTGCTGGGTGTGACCCAAAAACAAAACAAAACAAAAAGAATCCATGATATGATATATCTGTAGGGGTGAGAATCCCTGATCTAAAGTTCTTAATCTTAGGGTTGTCTTATAATGACTCCCTAACCTTCTGCCAGTTTCTTCTTTATCCTTCAGAGAATAGTTCAAAGGTCTCTAAATTCAGTAAATTTTCCCAAAGGACCTGAATTTAGAATTTGATGATGAAAGTGCCAGTGATCCTTCTAACCCCCACTCCCAGGCTCCAGGGAGCCACACTGGAGAGGCTGTGCAGGATGACATGTCTTCTCTGCTGTCAGAAGAATTTGCTGGGGCCGAGCAGTGGTGCTAGAGGTAAGGTGCCTGCCTTGCCTGTGCTAGCCTTGGACGGACCGCGGTTCCATCCCCCAGTGTCCCACATGGTCCCCCAAGCCAGGAGCAACTTCTGAGCGCATAGCTAGGAGTAATTCCTGAGCGTTACCGGGTGTGGCCCAAAAATAACCAAAAAAAAAAAAAAAAAAAAAAGAAGAAGAATTTGCTTTGCTGATGGTCCTTGTTGGATGAAGATTAAATTAGATGCTGAAACTGGGCCTTGATGAGAGACGGTTAGGGTGGGTGAGTGGAGGGAAACTGGGAACATTGATGGTGGAAAAAGTGTACTGGTGAAGAATTGTGTACATTCTGTGACAGAAACTCGATCATGAAAAATTTGTAAACACTGTGCTTAAATAAAGCAATCATAAAAAATACTTCATAAAAACCCAAATGTAGGGTCCACCTAAATCTGGATTTATTTTCATCCTGAGATTCTTTGTTTTGGTTTATATTTTGTTTATGGGCCATACCCATTCATAAGCTCAAGGCTTTTCTAGGCTCTACAAGAAATCACTCCTGACAGGCGAGGGGAACCATATGTGGTGCTGTCTTCATCCTGAGAGTCTCTCTCTCTCTGTCTCTCTGTCTCTCTGTCTCTCTCTCTGTCTCTCTCTCTCTGTCTCTCTCTGTCTGTCTCTCTCTGTCTCTCTCTCTCGTTTTTGGGTCAAACCAGCAGCGCTCTCAGGGGTTACTCCTGGCTCCACACTCAGAAATCGCTCCTGCCAGGCTCTGGGGACCATATGGGATGCCTGGATTCAAACCAATGACCTTCTGCATGAAAGGCAAATGCCTTACCTCCATGCTATCTCTCCGCCCACCCCACCCCCCTCTCTTTTTAGTGCTTGGGTCACAATACTGTTGGCTCTGCTCTCCAGACTTGCTTCTTGTGGTGCTTGGGGGACCATCTGGTATGCTGGGAATTGAACCTGGGTGAACTGTACAAAGGTAAGCTCCCTATTATCACTCAGGCCCTTATCCTAAGATTTGCGTTTTTTTCTTTCTGATTTTTTTTTCTTTCTGATTTTTAATACAACAATGTGATTTACCAATTTGTTCATAGTACAGACATTTCAGGTATTAAGTGTTCAAACAACAATCTCACTACCAGTGTGACTGTCCCTTCACCAGGGTCCCAATCCCCATTCATTACCATTACCTGTCTCCATGCAGACACAAATAAATTTACTTTATATTGTTGGTTACAACACAGGCAGATGGAATTATCAAGACTTAGATCAACAAAGGTCAATTTGAGGGGTCCAAGCGATAGTGCAGCAGTAGGGCACTTGCCTTGCATGCAGCTGACCCAGGATGAACCTCGGTTTGATCCCCAGTGTCCTATATGGTCCACCAAGCCAGGAGCGATTTCTGAGCACATAGCCAGGAGTACCCCCTGAATGTTATCGGGTGTGGCCCAAAACCACCCCTCAAAAAAGGTCAGTTTGAAGTGATTGTTATAATAACTCTCCATGGTGTTACTAAAGTCAGTGTCAAAGGATTTACTGTGGTTAGTTTGGCCTCTGTTATTGTTTAGGCTCACTGAGGTTGGTAAACTACTATGTGACTTTCCCATCATATTTCCTTTAATATCACTGGGATGATACCACTATAAAATATTAAGGTGTTGAGTGGCTGTGTGGTCCAGGAGCTATAGATCTAAAACAAATTTGGTGGCTTGGCAATATGATAAGATTAAGTTGTGGAGCTGGGCCCTTTCTATCAGGGTGTAAGGGCATGATGTTGGGCTGCTGTTATTTATGGAGAAAGGGGATTCTGTCCCTCCCTTCCCTTTCCGAGAATGCCACTAAGGTATCAGCCTGAATTTGGCTATTTGGGTTCTTTCTCTCCTTTTTCTGTTTTGTTTCATTACATTTGGCGTCCCTGGGTGGGCACAGTTGAACCCTGGGCTTTGCAAGGACCTGAAAACGGAAACCTCACAAGACAAAGACATGAGTTGTGGGCCTGGAAAGATAGCACAGCGGTGTTTGCCTTGCAAGCAGCCAATCCAGGACCAAAGGTGGTTGGTTCAAATCCCGGTGTCCCATATGGTCCCCCGTCCTGCCAGGAGCTATTTCTGAGCAGACAGCCAGGAGTAGCCCCTAACACCGCTGGGTGTGGCCCAAAAACCAAAAAAGAAAAAAAAAAAGACATGAGTTGTAGTGTGAATGTTCAAAGAGGGAGAAAGGGAAAGAAAAGAGAAATGAGAGAGAGATAAAAAAGAGAAATGAGTGAGAAAAAAAGAAAGAAAATGAGAGAGAAAACAAAAAATTTTTATAAATGACATAATGAGATAAGAAAAGAGAAAAAAATAAATGAGAAAAATAGATTTTTTAAATGGCATAATGTTAAAGAGAAAGAAAAAAGAATTACTTTTGCTTACAAGATGTAATAGGATATATTTTATTTTATTTCTGGGCCACACCAAGCAGTGCTTAGGGGTTACTCCTGGCTCTGCATTCAGAAATCACTGCTGGCAGGCTCTGGGTTTGAATCCAGGTTTGCTGCATGCAAGGCAAGCACCCTACCCATTGTGCTATCACTCTAGCTCCTGCAATGGTGTATATATCTGTGTGTGTGCATATATATATATATATATATATATATATATATATATATATATTTGTTTTGTTTTGTTTTGTTTTGAGTCATACCTAGCGGTGCTCAGGGGTTACTACTGGCTCTGCACTCAGAAATTGCTCCTGAACTGGAAAGCCTGTCTGGAGTACAGGTAGGGCTGGGGTAGGATGGAGGGAGATTTGGGACATTGGTGGTGGGAATGTTGCACTGGTGATGGGAGTGTTCTTTACATGACCGAAACCTAACCACAATCATATATGTAATCAAGATGTTTAAATAAAGAAAAAAAAGAAAAAAAAAAGAAAGAAATTGCTCCTGGCTGACTCAGGGGACCATACGGGTTGCCGGGATTTAAACCACCGTCAATCCTGGGTCAGCTGTGTGCAAGGCAAATGCCGTACAGCTGTGCTATCACTCCAGCCCCCTAGTGTATATATATATATATTTTTTTAAACTTTATTTATTTATTTATTTTGGTCACTCCCGGCAGTGCTCAGGGGTTACTTCTGGGCTCCACACTCAGAAATCGCTCCTGGCAGGCTCAGGGGACCATATGGGATGCCGGGATTCGAACCACCATCCTTCTGCATCTAAGGCAAACGCCTTACCGTGGTGCTATCTCTTCGGCCCCCGAGTGTATATATTTTAAACAAAGAAAATGACTAAAAGAGAAACTAGTTGTAAATTTGGCAGGTACAAAATGCACTAGGGTTTATATTATTAATGAACTAGGATATATCTTTCTCTCCTTTTGATATTTGTCTGGTAGATAGAAAATTGAAAGTGAAAACTCTCATAACCTCACTACATGTCCTTTGTCAGCAGGAACCAGCTAGAAGACTTCATCACTGGTGTTACCTAAAAGATCAGTTTTTTAATCTCTTGGAATAGGTGGAATTTTTATAGATTAAAATGTTACTGTTTATGTTATTCCTACATAAACTTAGTTTCTGTTTTCCCTACAATTTGTCTCTCTGGTTCTGGAGCTTTTAGATTTGCACTGCAAGAGAAGGTGAAATGCCTTTTACAACACTCTGGCTCCAGGACTTGCAGAAGACTATTACCTCCCTGACTGCTCTCCACTGACCGCTGAGATAACCTTCCAGATTGTATTTACTAATGTAATGTTCTACTAATGTAGAACAATACTTGGACAATGCTGTTATTTTTATTTATTATTTATTTAGTTATTTTTATCAAACAAAAAAAGAGGATAATATTCTTGTATAAATGTTACTGTATCTTTAAGGGACGATGACATCACCTATTAAACTCCCCCTGTAACTATCAACACAGAACAGAACCTGCTTCCCTTTAACAGTCAATAGACAGGGTATAAAAGGGGAAGCCTGACAGTTAAAAGGAAGCCTAGAAAGAAAGCTAAGGGAGAGCCAGCAGGTACCACCCCACCCCCGACCTAAAATGCATCAGCCAGATGTACCTTGCTCTATATTCTTTGTCTCTCTCTCATGAAGCAGCGCCTCCGCTCAGGGTTCCCCTCCCTTGCTCTCTCTCTGTCTCTGTCTCTGTCTCTCTGTCTCTGTCTCTCTGTCTCTGTCTCTCTCTCTCTCTTTCTCTCTTCCCCCCACTCATCAATCATTAGGCGAGCTTTAAAGGCTACATTCTTTCTCCTTCTCTGTCTCTTTTCATTACAGTTGACCATTCTTTTCTTTAATCCTGAGATTCTTTTTTTTCTCTTTCTTTTTCTTTTTCTAGGCCACTCCCAGCGGTGCTCAGAGGATACTCTTGGCTCTGCACTCAGGAATTAACTCCTGGCTGTGCATGGGAGACCATATGGGATGCTGGGGATTGAACCCATGCCAGCCACGTTCAAGGCAAATACCCTACCCACTGTGCTATCACTTCATCCCCAATCCTGAGATTCATCTGTGTGTGTGTGTGTGTGTGTGTGTGTGTGTGTGTGTGTGTGTGTGTGTGTGTGTTTGCAGGGAGGTCACACCCGGTGGCACTCAAGGGTTACTTCTGGCTCTGCACTCAGAAATTGTCTCTGGCAGGCTTTGGGGACCATATGGAATGCTGGGAATTGCACCACCACCATCTGTCCTGGGTTGGCCATATGCAAGGCAAATGCCTTATCACTGTGCTATCTCTCCATCCCCCCAATCCTGAGATTTCTTTTTTTTTTTTTTTTGGTTTTTGGGCCACACCCTGTGACGCTCAGGGGTTACTCCTGACTATGCGCTCAGAAGTTGCTCCTGGCTTCTTGGGGGACCATATGGGGCACCGGGGGATCGAACCGAGGTCCGTCCTAGGCTAGCGCAGGCAAGGCAGGCACCTTACCTCCAGCGCCACCGCCCGGCCCCTCCAATCCTGAGATTTCTTAACTGCTGTTCCTCCTCTTCCCAAATTAGGTCACATTTCATACTGCTGTCAGGATTTGCATCTTTTTGGGATGCCAATTCAACCAATATAATTTATTTTTAGGCTTATGAACTTGAACAGGTCCATGTAAAGGAGCCTCAGTATACACTGTCTCAGTGCCAGGGATAAAACCCAGCGGACTTCATACATACAAGGCAAGTGCTTTGCCTCAACTATATTCTAGACCATTGTCAGTAACAATCCTAAACTCTTGCAGCTCTTTATAGCTTGTCTATTTAACTCTTTTCAATGTTTGTTTGTTTGGGAGCCACATTTAATGTGCTTGAGGTTACTCCTTATAGTGCTCAGGGAGTCAGGTAGTGCCAGGGACTGAATCCAGACAACCCACACGAAGCATGCATTTATCCCTCTGAGCTACTCCTATGCCCCATGCACAGGATAATCCACTATGAAGATCCACTAGTGATGATTTTTTCTAATTTTTTTAGTGTCTATTTTTTTTCTTATCATTAAAATATTTTTTTAGATTTACCTTTAAAATGTTAATTCTTTTTGTTTATTTTGGGAGCTTTTCAAGCTGATCTCAGAGGACCCTGGGGTCACTTTTTTTCTTGTTTTGTTTTGTTTTTTGGTCACACCCAGCAGCGCTCAGGGGTTACTCTTGGCTCTACACTCAGAAATCGTTCCTGGCAGGCTCGGGGGACCATATGGGATGCTGGGATTCGAACCACTGACCTTCTGCATGCAAGGCAAACGCCCTATCTCCATGCTATCTCTCCGGCAATCTACTTACTTTTTTTTTTTTTTTTTTTTTTTTTGGTTTTTGGGTCACACCCGGCAGTGCTCAGGGGTTACTCCTGGCTGTCTGCTCAGAAATAGCTCCTGGCAGGCACGGGGGACCATATGGGACACCGGGATTCGAACCAACCACCTTTGGTCCTGGATCGGCTGCTTGCAAGGCAAACACCGCTGTGCTATCTCTCTGGGCCCAATCTACTTACTTTTTAATGAGTCAAATCCTTGAGAAGTACAGCACCATGTGGAATCTGATGAGCCCAAGCATCTTAAACTGGAAGGTCATCTCAGAATTTGGCTCAAACCCTGCTTCTGTATCAGTGGGCATGAGTTTCCTTATCCCAGTTATTCTGGTTTTGCTTGTTTCATCACTTGCAGTTCTTGTATTCTTTATGGTCTTGTATGCAGAACAACATCTCCTGACCAGATAAAAATCAGGTTCATCTATAGCTGAAACCTTCACTTTAAAAAACTGTTTGTGAGCCAGATCAATAGCACAGCACTAGGATATTTGCATTGCATGTGGCCAGCCCCAGCATCCTATAAGGTCCCCTGATTCTGTCAGGAGTGATTTCTGAGTGCAGAGCCAGGAGTAAACCCTGAGTGCCACTGGTGTGGTCCCAAAATCTAAATAAATAAACAAACAAATAGATAAATAAACTGTGTGTGGTCTGTTTTCTGATACCTTAAATTAAGTATAGCAAAAACAGCCTCAAACTACAGCTTTCCAGAGTATTTGTCCTTTTAGAAGTTCTATTCCTAGGAGCTGGAAGTGTGGATCCACATTACAGCAGTTGTCAGTCAGGCTTCCATGAAACTGAGCTGGATTCCTAGTATTGCCCCCCCCAAAAAAAATAACAAACAAAAAACCCCCTTAAAACAAAAGATATACCTTTAAGTCCATAAGTAACCAGATATCAATCAAGTCAGCAGGCATCTTCAGTTTCCAACATGTTAAAAGTACTTTTAACTTTATTGATTGATTTTTAAATTATCATATTTTTTACTTTGTTTTGTTTTGTTTTGTTGCACTCAGGAATCACTCCTAGGCAACCATCTGCAATGCTAGGGATAGAACCTGGGTTGGTTGTATATGCAAAAAAAAAAAAAGCTTCCTACCCACTGGTCTATCATTCTAACCCTCTTTTTGGTTTTTGAGTCACAGCCAACTTACTTCTGATTCTTCCCTTGGGGATTAGTTCTGGCAATAATCGGATAAACATATGCCATGCTGGAGATCAAATGGTTAAGGCACATGTCTGAACACCTGTATGAAGTCTCCAGATCCCTACAACAGTTTTTTGTTTTGTTTTGTTTTGTTTTGTTTTAAGCACACCTGGTGATGCTCAGGGGCTATTCCTAGCTTTGCTCAGGACACCTTCCTGGCATGCTCAGGGGGTCATGTGGGATGCTGGTGACCAAACTCAGGTCGAGCTTGTGCAAGGCAAGCGCCCTACCCGCTGTTCTATTGCTCCGGCTCCTACAACAGTTTTTTTTTTTTTGTTTTTTGTTTTTTTTTTTTGTTTTTTGGTTTTTGGGTCACACCCGGCAGTGCTCAGGGGTTACTCCTGGCTCTGCGCTCAGAAATTGCTCCTGGCAGGCTCAGGGGACCATATGGGATGCCGGGATTTAAACCACTGACCTTCTGCATGAGAGGCAAACGCCTTACCTCCAATGCTATATCTCCGGCCCCAACAGTTTTTTTTTTTTTAGTTGAATCTTGATGAGATACAGAATTTAAAAGTTGTTGTTGATGGCAATCATACATGTTCCAACACACATTCCTTCACCTGTGTACATTTCCCATCACCAATGTCCCAGTCCCCCATTCCACTTTGCAGTCTTCCTTTATGGCAGACACTTTTTTTTTTTTTTTTTTTTTTTTTTTTTTGTGGTTTTTGGGTCACACCCGGCAGTGCTCAGGGGTTTTTCCTGGCTCTGTGCTCAGAAATCGCTCCTGGCTGGCACGGGGGACCATATGGGACACCGGGATTTGAACTGATGACCTTCTGCATGAAAGGTAAATGCCTTACCTCCATGCTATCTCTCCGGCCCCCATGGCAGACACTTTTTTCCTCTTTTTTTCTTCTTTTATTTATTTTTATTAAAAAATGGGTGGGGGCTGGAGCAATAGCACAGTGGAAGGGTGTTTGCCTTGCAAACAGCTGACCTAGGACGGACCTGGGTTTGGTTCCTGGCTTTGCATATGGTCCCCTGAGCTTGCTGGGAACAATTTCTGAGAGCAGAGCCAGGAAGAACCTCTGAGCGCCACCAGGTGTGGCCCAAAAAAGCCCCCAAATACCTGTCAGCACTCAGAGATTACTTTTGAATCTGCACTTAGAATTTCTACTTGGCAGGCTGGGAGACCAGATGGAATGTCAGGGATCAAACTCGAGTCGGTTTCATGCAAGCCAAATACCCTGCCCACTGTGCTCAGCACTCCCCCCCTCCACATACTGTTACTATAAGGATATCATGCCCATCACTTTATTTTTTTATTTTATTTATTTTTTTGGTTTTTGGGCCACACCCGGCGGTGCTCAGGGGTTACTCCTGGCTGTCTGCTCAGAAATAGCTCCTGGCAGGCACGGGGGACCATATGGGACGCCGGGATTCGAACCAACCACCTTTGGTCCTGGATCGGCTGCTTGCAAGGCAAATGCCGCTGTGCTATTTCTCCAATGCCCATCACTTTATCCCCTTTTAGTATCCAGTTTTTGTTCAGAGTGATCATTTCCAACTATAATTGTCATAGTGGTTCCTTCTCTGTCCTAACTGCATTCCCTTTTCCCCATCTGGCAAGATGAAAGCAGTAAAGTTCCAGCCCACATATGTGTGTCAATGATCCTAAAGAGATGTCTGGGAGAGTTCAGAGCAGGCTCATTAAGCATAACTGGGACTAAACCTTCTCCTAGTTTGAATTAAACAGTAACAGGCAAAGGAAAGAGTTTTGTGGGATTAGAGTGATGATAGTACAGCTAGTAGGTAACTTTTCTTGCATGCGACCAACCTGGGCTTGATTCCCAGCATTCCATAAAGTCTCCCAATAATTCCTCAGAGCAGAACCAGGAGTAAGTCCTGAGTATTGCTGGGTGTATCCACATCCAACAAAACAAAACAAAACAAAACAAAAACATAAAGAGAGAAAGGGTTTTGACATGTTTGTTTTGACTCTGGTCTTGATTTAGTTGCCAAAAATAGATGTAGTAGGGAAAAAAAACCACACAAAACAACACAATGACTGATATTACATGTAGCAGAATTTTATTATGGGTGGAAAAAGAAAAAAAAAGGTCGATCCTGTCTTTGTTGGTAGTATTGAACATTGTAAAGTTGACTGCTGGGAAAATTCCACTGTGAAGACAAAAACATCGCAAAATCAACTGATAATGGTTCTAATCACTTCAATGGAAAAAATGAAAAACTTGATGGAAATAATGATGAAAAATTTCATCTGATTGAAGCAATTACTAGTAAAAATATAAAGATAAAAGAAAACTATTTGATGAATCAATATTTCATGTAAAATTGATAGCAAAAAGAATATGGTTTTTTTTTGGAGAGGCACAATTGGTAGTGCCCAGGACTTAATACTCCTGGCTCAGTGTTCAGGAATCATTCCTGGTGGACTCAAAGGAGTGTATGTGGTTCTGGGTATCAAACCTGGGTTGGCCATGTGCAAAACAAATGCCCTACCCATTGTACTATTGGTCTGACCCCAAATATATCTTATTTTGGAGCCAGAGAGACAGTACATAGATAAAACAATTGCTTTGCATATGGCTAACTCTGGTTTAAACCTCGGCACCTTGGACTATTTCCTGAGCATGGCTAGAAATGATCCCTAAGCGGGCCAGAGAGATAGCACAGCGGCGTTTGTCTTTCTTGCAAGCAGCCGATCCAGGACCTAAGGTGGTTGGTTCGAATCCCAGTGTCCCATATGGTCCCCCGTGCCTGCCAGGAGCTATTTCTGAGCAGACAGCCAGGAGTAACCCCTGAGCACTGCCGGGAGTGGCCCCAAAACCAAAAAAAAAAAAAAAAAAAAAAAGAAATAAAAAAGAAATGATCCCTAAGCGCAGAGTCAGGAGTAAGTCCTGAGCACTGGTGGTGTGGACCCAAAACAGAGAATATGAGAATCTCTCTCTCTTTTTTTTTTTTTTTTTTTTGTTTGTTTGTTTGTTTGGTTTTTGGGCCATACCTGGTGATGCTCAGGGGTTACTCCTGGCTATGCGCTCAGAAGTTGCTCCTGGCTTGGGGGACCATATGGGATGCCGGGGGATAGAACCGCGGTCCGTCCTATGCTAGCACTTGCAAGGCAGACACCTTACCTCTAGTGCCACTGTGCCGGCCCCGAGAATCAATCTCTCTCTCTCTCTCTCTCTCTCTCTCTCTCTCTCTCTCTCTCTCTCTCTCTCTCTCTCTCTCTCTCTCTCTCTCTCTCTCTCTCTCTCTCTCTCTCTCTCTCTCTCTTTTGTTTTGTTTTTGGGACCTTACACTCAGGAATTACTTCTATCAGGACTCGGGTGTTGGGGAATTGAATCTGGGTTTGGCCACCTGCAAGGCAAGCTGTATTATTGCTCTGGCTCCAAATGTTTTATTTTTTGGCCACACTCAGCAATGCTTCAGGACACAATGGGATCAAAAGTGTTAGCTGCATTAAGGTAAGTGCCTCATTTCTACTTTCCTCTCCCAAGAAAATATAATCTAGGAAAATTAAACCTAGAACAATTAGATATTGTTTAATAGTGCTATCTAGAGAACTGACCACATTTAATCGGCTCACTTGAATTAATTTAAATTTAATTTAAAATTAAATTTTAATAAATTTAATAATGATTTAAGTCTGAACAAAAAGTTTATCAACCAATACTTGGAAGAGATTTAGAGAGGGAAGTCTCAAATTTAAGAGGAGGGTTTGGGGCTGGAGAGATAGCACAGCATTAGGAAGTTTGCCTTGCACGCAGGACAGTGGTTCGAATCCCGGCATCCCATATAGTCCCCCGAGCCTGCCAGGAACGTTTTCTGAGTGTAGAGCCAGGAGTAATCTCTGTGTGCTGCTGGGTGTGACCCAAAAACAAAAACAAAAACAAAATAGAGGAGGGTTTGAACTATCTGCCACTTTATAGTCCTCCAACATTTAAACTATTATTATTATTATTTATTTATTTATTTATTTTTGGTGGTGCTCAGGGGTTACTCCTGGCTATCTGCTCAGAAATAGCTCCTGACAGGCATGGGGGACCATATGGGACTCCAGAATTCGAACCACTGACCTTCTGCATGCAAGGCAAATGCCTTACCTCCATGCTATCTCTCCAGCCCTGATGTTGATTTCTTTTTTTTTTTTTTTTTTGGTTTTTGGGCCACACCCGCGATGCTCAGGGGTCACTCCTGGCTGTCTGCTCAGAAATAGCTCCTGGCAGGCACGGGGGACCATATGGGACACCGGGATTCGAACCAATCACTTTTGGTCCCGGATCGGCTGCTTGCAAGGCAAATGCCACTGTGCTATCTCTCCAGGCCCCCGATGTTGATTTCTAATGATACATTCCTGAAATGTAGTATGTGATAAGTAATTTAACTTAAATTTTATATTTATGCAGTTGATAGATGGTTTGTGCACATAGAACTGTCGACTCTATATAATAATTATTCTTCCCCACAGAACTATTCATTCCTCCTACGGAGAACTTTAGCTGCAAGAATTGATATAAAAAAATCTATTCATAAGATATGTTCTATGGAAAGTTGGTCTTTGGCTTAAGTTTCAAGAATGAATAGGAAAAAAGGAGACTTTGTGTATGGACAGACAAGAAGGAGAATTTTAAGAAGAAATAACATTTTAGAACTTGAGAAAATGTTCTTTTTTTAGTTTTTATGAATTGCAACTGACCACCATTATTTGTTCTAATAGTGGAACTGTTGAATTAACAGAATACCAGACTGGACCTCAGGTACCGCTGAAAGCAATAGGAAACCTTAAAAAGTTTCAGGCAGCAAAAAAGAGGTTGTTGGATTAGGAAATTCTGTATGTATTAAAAAGTTTTAGCTTAAGAAAGATGTACTACTTTTAAATAAATTAAAATGAAAATAAAAATTATTTAAAATCTAACATCCTTTTCTTCAAGGTTATTAAATTATAGGTAACATTTTTGGGGAGCTCTTTCCAGAAATGTTTATAGAATATTATCTCAACTTCATAAAAACTGGACCATTCTAAACATGCTAGTCTGTAATCATTTTTCCTCTCGAGAATAAATTATGAATAGATGTCAATAAATCTATCATCATTGTAAATGGTTGCTCAGTGCTTCGTCGTTTGTGTATATAATTTGCTTAACCAGCCTTTTGATGGAACTTATGTTTCCCCATCAGCAATCACAACCTCATATAACAGCCTTGTGCATTTTTTTTTTTTGTTCCAAATTGTACTTTTCATGCTGCATTCTCAACTCATCTGTGAGAGCATCCACGGTCTTGCTGATCTACTTAAGATAAATTCTTAAAAAAAAAAAAAAAAAAAAGGTAGTTACGTTAAGTTTCTTTTTTACATCTAGATTCAAATGCCAAATCGACCTGGACTTTGCAGCCACCATTTGCTGCAATAATTCTGTCTGAGACAGCGTCAGAGGATAGAATAGACCCCCCAGGTGATTTATTCTAGCTCATTTAAGCCTGTCCTTGGAGGCTTCGCATAGTCGCTTAATTCCTCTTTCACTTCTCTTTCTTAATATGGAGGAAGAGCTGAGAACTGCAAAACTGCATCTCCCAGCATTTTGCGGAGACCCACCACAGTCCCTTTCTGGGAACTGTAGTACCAAGGGCTAGAAGGAAAAAAAAAAAAAAAAAAAAAAAAAAAAGGGCGGGAGGTTGCGAAAGGCACGATGGGAAATGTAGTCCAGAGAGAGGACTACTAGGGCGGCGGTGGAAAGGGCAGCCAACGCTAGAAATTATAAGCAAGAATTTCCAACATAGCCACTTGGGCATGGTGCTTCTGGGGCGGGAAGCTTTAACCTTCCAAACAAACGGTCTTTGAAAACCCAAAGAAAAAACTCCAACGCGCAGGTGGCTGGCTTCATCCCATTGTCCCTGGCCGGAGAGGGCGCGGCCCATCGGCATTGGGCAAAGAACCCGGAAGACGCAGCGTCACGCATGCGCACTGGGTGAAACAAGGGATGCTGGGAGTTGTAGTCCAGGCGCTGCGGAGACGGGGCGGTGGGACGTGTCGCGGCGCGGCGCTTGCTCCTCCTTCCTCCTCGCCCTTCCTCCGTCTCCATCTCCGCCTCCGCCTGGCTCGCCCGCAGCCCCTGTCCCCTCCCCCAAGCGTCGGGCTGCTCGGCGGCTACTGCGGAGAATTCCGAGCCGAGGCGCCGAGGAGGAGCAGGAGGAGGAGGAGGAGGAGGAGGAGGAGGAGGCGCCCCCGGACCCGGTCCCGGTCCAGTCTCGTCCCCGCGCGCCCTCCGCCGCCTTCCCGGACGCGCTTCTCGGAGCTTCTCCGCGCAAGACCAGGCTTGGGTCTCGCCGCCGCCCCCCGTTTTCTTCTGCAAAAGCGGCTCGCTGGTGAGGAAAGCGGCGCCCCAACCTCCGCTCCCCGGGGCTTCGGGGTCCTGAGGAGAAGGAAGGGGAGCCCGCAGCACAGCCCCGCGCGCGCCTTGGGGGAAGGAAGGGGCTTGCTTGGCGGGGCTGCTGGGGTGGGGGGTGAGGGGGGGATCCTGGCCGAGCGAGGGCATGGGGGGCTTTTCCCGGAGAATGGGGCCCACCTGGGTCTGGAACGAGGCGCTGGGGGGAGGGGGCCCGGGTGGTCTAGGGGCGATCGGGATGCTGAGGCTGCAGTGGGTTGGCTCCTCCTGGGGGGATGAGGGATGAAGGGTGGGGGATTTGGGGTCGGCCTGGAGCTCTTGACAGCTTGGGGGTCCGAGCTGGGGGGCGCCCCGGGTTGGAGGTTTCAATAGAGAGTGTAGGATGGGATTGATCGCGGGTTCGTCTAAGGACTTGGAGTGGTGGATGGAAGATGGGGGGCGAGCTTGATGACCTCGAGGTGGTGGGTCGTAGGGCTAAAGGGTTGAGACCCCAGCTTCAAGTGGATTCTGGGGTGTTCTCTGGGGGTGGGGGTGATCGTGGGGTTTGTGGAGACTTCAAGGCATTAGCAAGGATTCGGAGTGCAGACGAGGTGGGATTTTTGGGGTTCTCCCTGAGAGTGCTCCTGGAGGGTTAGAATAGATAGATGCTGCTGGGAATGGGACTTTTGGAGGAGGGGTGCGTGATGAGCGGGCTGCAGGGGGTTAAATAGGAAGTTAGGCCCCCCAAAATGGATGGATCGAGGTCGAATTTATTGGGGCTCAACTAAAGGGCACACAGTGTGCTGGGATGTGGGGGTGATCTCAGAACTACTGAAAGGGGGCATGGTGGCTCACAGAGAGGTTTGGAGCAGAGGACATAGAAAGACATCCTCAGGTTGGATGGAGGCACTGAAGAAATGGGGACTGTTGCTGAGCAAGGTTCGGGGGGGGGGTGTCTTGAAGATGTCCCTTGGCCAAGGTGGCAGTGGGGAGTTGTGCAAACGAAATGCCTCCTGAGATGAGCTGGTGGAACTGGAGAGGTCGTTGCTGCTGATGGCGAGGTCACAAGGGACTCTTTGAGGATTGAGGAAGGAGACCCCTGGTGTTGCTCGGGATTGCAGGGGGGCTGCAGAGGATCAGGGAGCCTTTCCTGGGAGAGAGGGCTTGGATGGTTCTGTGGTTTGGGGGGGGGGGGAGTATTAAGAAAGACCTTCAAGAGATTCCAGAAGGCTATAGGCTTGGACTTAGATGAATGGCTTTGGAGGCGTGATTGGGGGCATTGGTTAACCAAAGGGACCTGAAAAGAAGATAAGATTGTGCACTAAAGACTTGTTAATTTTGTATGTGCTTTATTTATATGAATATCATGAGAAATAAAATCTACCCCACAAAGGGGACAGTTGGGGGGGGGCTGCAGTAAATTAAGGAAGGGGAGCATCTTCTGTCACTCATGAATCCTGGAAACAAAAGTTGAGGGGCATAATCCTCTCCCAAACTGAAGGTGACAAAAGACAAGACTGGAATGGGATCAGTAGCATTACATATGTCTTTGCTTTCACCGTGCCCTCCCCTTGGTGTGTTGAAAAATTAGCCCTGGAATTTGGAATGTAATAGATTTGAAGAGCTTTAGATAGTTAAGGAAGCATTCCTTGCTTTGGAACTGATGAATTAGACTGAGAAAATATGAGACTGAATGTATTTCCTAGTCAGGCAATGTGCATAGATACAGAAAGAGCTTAGACCATTTTTTTTCCTCTTAAAATTGATTGCTTGAAGGCTCCATTTATTGGTGTCCTGGTTTGCAAGGCAATTAGGCCCATCATTGTATTGCAGGCTAATAATCCTGAGATGAATCTTGGCACACAGCTTTATGTAAACAGAGAGAAGACAGGAAATATGGAAATGTCATAAATATTCATTGTGAGATGGATTGGTATTGATGGAGTTTTTCATTTGATTCTTTCTTGTCGTTACTTGATAAAATTTAAAATAATTGGGCTTGTTTCTATATATTGGATTTTCTTCTCGAAATGCAGGTGGTCAGAATTCTATCAGGTGTGGATGAATAAAGCATATAACATAATTTAAAATATTATTTTTTAGAGGGTGGTATCGATGCAGGCACATTGCATTACTGAAACACAATGGATTGGGGATATAGCTCAGCTCTAGAGTACTTGCCTTGCATGTGTGAGGTCCTGGATTTGCTCCCCAGCAAAAACAAAAACAACACTGAAGATAATATCTCAATCTTTTCATCAGGAATATTATTTAAAGACATGCTCATTCTCATGGTAGAATGAGGACTCTAGATGAAAGGTGGAGGGGGCTGTACACGGAGGAAACATCTTTAGGGAAATAGTTTTCTGGACTTAATTGCATTAACTATGATAAGTTAAACATCAAGTGGCCGTTGATTAGGACTCAGGCAGGAAAATTGGCACCAATGAGGTATGAATAATTCTTCTCTTCTTATGTTTTAAAGTTTCATTTATAAGTTGTTTTCTTTGACTTTTGCAGTTGAATACATGCAAACACTCAATATTTGGAACCTGTTTTTTGGGGGGATAGTTTCAAAATGGGCAAATGACAGAGGTTTGATTTACCTTTTGCACTGAAAATACTTTGTTATACGAAATATTTCTAGTGTGTTGACTCTACCTGCCAAGGGGGCATGCTGGAGATTGGGAGGGACTCTGGGGACATTGTTGGAGGGAAGGGTGGTAAGATTGGTGGTAAGATTGGTGTTGGAACATTGTATGCCTGAAACAGTTTTATTATGAACAACTTTATTCATTCATGGCATCTTAATAAAATTAAAAAGAAATATTCTGACATTTATAAAAATTAGGTTTGCTTAGTTACCTTTTAATTTGATGAGAGTGTAATCTACCCAATATAAGCATTTTTTCATATAGCCTTCCTCTGGGTTCCAGCTATTACTTTTGTTGATCTACTGGTTTGATCTAGAAAGTTTGTTTATGTTAAAGCTATAGATTTTTGTTTGTTTGATTGTTTTTTTTAGTTCACACCCGGCGGCAGCGCTCAGGGATTACTCCTGGCTCTGTGCTCAGAAATCACTCCTGGCAGGTACGGGGGACTATATGGGATGCTGAGATTGCAACCACAGTCCGTCCTGGGTCAGCTGTGTGCAAGGCAAACGTCCTACCACTGTGCTATCTCTCTGGCTTCCAAGAGCTATAGATTTTTGAAAGTTCAAAATGAGAAATGAATAGTAGATTTTTTTTGCCTCTACAGCTGTGGTTATTTGTGGAAATGTGTGTAAAGTTTTAGTACTCCTGTGTCATTTGTTTCTCCACATACATTGGTGAGAAGGGAAAAGCAAATGGAGGTATTGCTAGACAGGCATATGGGTAAATGGGATAGACCAGGAACTAGGGACCAAAAGTTGGGGTTAAAATTTCCATTCCATCATTTGATAGCTGAATAACTTCAGTAAGATTATCCAAACCTTTGAAACTTAATGGTATGATTATATAGCATTGTGAAAGTAATTAAAATTATGTACTTAAATTAGATTAAAATGGAAAAAAGTCCATCTGTTATGAGTAGTGGGATAACAAATACTTTCTATATATTATGATATAAACTTGTATCTTGAAAACTGCACATGTATTTGAAATATTTGTTCAGTATTCATTTACATATGAAGTGAATAGGAACAAAAACATTGGTTAAAGAACTTTTCAGTGTTGTGGGGGCAAGATAGACAATTGAACTACAGTGAGAGAAGTGAGACGAAACTAATGTGGGTTGAGTGTGGGTTTTGGGGCCAGAGAGTTAACTCAAAAACTGGAGTGCATACTTTCTTTTCTTTTTTTTTTTTTTTTTTTGGGCCACACCCGGCAGCACTCAGGGGTTACTCTTGGTTCTCTGCTCAGAAATAGCTCCTGGCAGGCACGGGGGACCATATAGGACACCGGGATTCGAACCAGTCACCTTTGGTCCTGGGTTGGCTGCTTGTAAGGCAAACACCACTGTGCTATCTCTCCGGCCCCTGGAGTGCATACTTTTAATGCAAGAGCTTCAGGTTTGATCTTCATTGTTGCATTACACTCCTGGTTATATAGCCCAGATGCCCTAGAAAAAAAAAGTGGGTAGATTCTGAAATCTGTCCACCATTTTTCGCTAGGATTATCGCCTGGGGCACAATTATTTCCATTTGAAAGTGGGCATGAAAGCACTAATCTCAGTTATTTGAAGAGTAAACAAAATAATACATGTCAAGCTTGAGCCATATATTATAGTATACTCATTAAAAACACTAGTTGGAGCCAGGGAAATGGTTCAAAGGACTGGAACTAATATGCCAGGTTAGTGTAAGACCCTGGGTTAGATCTCTGCCACTGTCTGCAATTACCCCTCCCCTGGTACCACTAGATATAGCCCTGGAGCATCTCTCAGACATCTGTAGACAGCGGAGCATCTGTGAGACCTGGCAACTTGGGCCTTGTATTGCTGGTACCCTAGGCTCCTTAGTATATGAAAAGTATATGAAACGAAGAAAAACCATTGTTGCCATTATCATATAGTACATATACTTATATATGTATATACAAATATATGTATTTACCTTGGTGACTTTATATAAATAAAATTACAGTTTAAGTGTTCTTTTATTTTTTAGCCTTTATTTTTATTATTAATTTTTTAAAAAATTTATTATTTTTGTGGCTTTAGGGATTGAACTCAGGATTTTATACATACAGGACATGTAGTTTACTACATATTCCAAGACCCTTAAAAATATTCTTAGGGCCCGGAGAGATAGCACAGCGGCGCTTGCCTTGCAAGCAGCCGATCTAGGACCTAAGGTGATTGATTCGAATCCCGGTGTCCCATATGGTCCCCCGTGCCTGCCAGGAGCTATTTCTGAGCAGACAGCCAGGAGTAACCCCTGAGCACCGCCGGGTGTGACCCAAAAAAAAAATATTCTTAGAGAGGGACTTGAGAGATAGTACAGTGGGTAACACGCTTGTCTTATGTGCACCTGACCTGGGTTTGATCCCTGGGCATCCCATATGGTCCCCGAGCACTTTCAGGAGTAGTTCCTGAGATTATTGTTAAGAGAGAAATCTGAGCACTGCCTGATGTGACTCAAAAACTAAAATAACAACAAAAATACATCTTTAAAAGAGTATTCCACTATTGATATATGCTCATGGTTGAAATTACAAATGACAACCAGATAAAGAGACAAAATTGTCTGATTCCTATTACCAGCAACACTTTTAATCTGTTGTTCAGGAAATGTGTGTGCATATATACTCTGAAATATATGGAAAATCTACAGATGGCAAGAGGAAGTCAGTTTGCAAGTATAGATTCAGATATGGCTCAAGCACAGAACTGTTCTAGAATTTTCATCTCATTGGTAGTTCCTTAATAACTAGATACTTTTCTTTGTTAGAGTGGTTTAGAACTTTCTGTCATTTTGGCAAATTACTTTTCTGGCTAGATTTTCATGCATCTCTTTTTTTGGGGGGGCATCACACCTGGCGGTGCTTAGGGGTTACTCCGGGCTCTGTGCTCACCCCTGGCAGGCTCAGAAGACCATGTGGGATGCTGGGAATCGAACAACCGTCTCCGGGGTTGGCTGTGTGCAAAGCAAACGCCCTACCGGAGTGCTATCACTTCTACCCCTTATTTAACTTTTAACTTATTACAGAGGCTGAGTGGCAAAGTTGGATGAATTATTTGAACATCTATAAAGGAAAACCAACACCCCATTGTTGGATGTTCTAGGGATTAAAGGAGATAAGAAGAACAAAGAACTTGGAATACACTATACATATGTAGTTGGTGCTTGGTGTGATAGCTATAACCCTTATTTTTTCACTTGTGAGGTATATACAGCTAATTTTCCTTTAGGTTATTCTTTTGTTATTCAGTATTTTCCTAGACTGCATCTTCCTTTATTAATTTTATGCTTAGAATATAAGTTTATTTTATGTAGTAGTTTGGGCATGATATATATCTGAGATACCTGTCTAGTGTTTCTGGAATGATTACTAGCTGTTATGATTGAATGTTAGGAGGGTGGAATATAAAAATTAAAATTCTTGTATCATTGGAAGTAGACTAGCATGTAGAAAGAATACTCAGTTTTTGGGGTATTGAAGAGTATTGAATCAGAAGAGATTGGGCATCAATGCCACTTAATGGCTGGTGGTCCTGAACAAGAACCATATATCTGAGCTTAAGTTTCCCCATGTACAAAAGAAAATAACTAAGGCCACCCTACATGGCAATAAGTTTGCATAAGATAATAGATTTAGGGTCCGGAGAGATAGGATGGAGGTAGAGCATTTGCCTTGCATGCAGAAGGATGGTGGTTTGAATCCTGGCATTCCATATGGTCCCCCAAGCCTGCCAGGAGCGATTTCTGAGCATAGAGCCAGGAGTAAATCCTGAGCGCTGCTGGGTATGAATCAAAAACCAAAAAAAAAAAAAAAAGACTTAGGGCCAGAGCATTAGTATAGTGGCTAGCTTTCTTGCCTTGTATGCATTTGACCCCAATTTGATCCCCAGAATCATTTGGTTCTGCGTTGTACCGAGAGTTGCCCCTGAGTGCAGAGCCAGGAGTAAGTCCTAATCCCTGCTGAGTGTGCCCCTGCCTCCCACTAAACCCTTGCAAAAAAAAAAAAAAAGTGTAGTTCAATGTAGGCACACACTAAATGTTGGTTCTTCTCATCCCAGAAATAAGATTCCAGACAATGTAAAAATTTTGACAGGATGCAGCTAGAATGATAGTATAGCTCATAGGGTGTTTGTCTTGCATGAAGCCAATTTGGATTCAATTCCCAGAACCACATATTGCATCCGTTTTTCCTCCTGCTAAACCAAGCAGACCAGGAGTGATCTCTTGAGTTCACAGCCAGGAATTGGTCCTGAGCACTGGTGGATATAGTCAAAATCAAAAACAAAAACAACAAAATAATTTTTGCATGATAGCATGGAATGGAACAGAGTGATAGTACAGGAGTTTAGGGCTTTTTTTTTTGCATGTAGCTGATTCTTAGTTTAATTCTTGGCCCTGCACGGTCCACTGAGCACTGCCAGGAGTGACTCCCAAGCACAAGAGTAGTCTCTGAGCACTGAGCACTGTGTGTGTGGCCTAACCACCTCCCGGTACCCCTCACCCCCATCTTTCACCTCAAAATACTAGTATGACTTGTTTGGCCTTTCTTCTCCTTTCTCCTCTGCCAGTCACAGTGAGAAACCAAGGTCATTACACAAGATTATTTGGCTATGACTTCACCTGCATCTTTTCTACTACATAAGCTCCAGGTTAATGATAAGAAGCCTAAACATACCAAGAGAACCACTTTTATGCATAGCTATGATGCTATGCAGAGTTCTCTAAAAACCTTTCCCCTTGCCCCAAACGTAATAAATAATAAGCACCAAGCAAAATTATTTTTTTAAACCTAATGAAATTGTACAGCTGACATAAGAAAAAAGCTGTTACATTCATGCTGGTTTTCAAAACACTATTTTTTAGCAAGGATTTAATAAAGTCACCCATTCTCTCAATGAGAAATAAGTGAAGACTCGAAACATAATCATACTTGTAGAAATATACTATATTGGGGGCCGGAGAGATAGCATGGAGGTAAGGCGTTTGCCTTTCATGCAAAAGGTCATCGGTTCGAATCCCGGTGTCTCATATGATTCCCCGTGATTACCAGGAGCAATTTCTGAGCATGGAGCTAGGAATAACCCCTGAGCATTGCCAGGTATGACCTCCCCCCCCCCCAAAAAAAGAAATATACTATATTGTGTTGAATCAAGGCATTGATGGCTCACAGTGTTATTAAATCCCCATAGCCACATAAAAACAACAAAAAGAAACTAGTTTCAGTTTTTCTAGTCAATATTCTTTTTTTTTTTTTTTGGTGGTTTTTGGGTCACACCTGGCAGTGCTCAGGGGTTATTCCTGGCTCCATGCTCAGATATTGCTCCTGGCAGGCACGGGGGACCATATGGGACGCCGGGATTCCAACCGATAACCTCCTGCATGAAAGGCAGACGCCTTATCTCCATGCTATCTCTCCGGCCCCTCTAGTCAATATTCTTAATGAAGCCACAGAATTAATTTTATTGCATCTTAATACTTAACTGCATTTTTTTTTATGTGTGTGAAATGGGAAATATAGTTAAAGCATTTCTCCTGCATAACTTAATACAATAATTGTCTCTAGGAAAAGCATTGAAGCACTTATGCAATTGAGTTGCAAGGTGAACTAACTGCTTTTTTCATGAAACACTATTTTTACTTTGAAAGAATGACTGGCAGACAAACAATGATTATTCAGACTTGGATATTTGGCAGACATTTTTTGGAAAATGAACAATGTGAGACTGTCACTTCAAGGAAAATAACTGTCAGTATTTGTTGTCAGTGATAAACTTTGAGCTTTCAAGTGAAAATTAGAAAAGACTTGTCTGATTTGATTGATGTGATATTAACAAATGTGGTTTTTGATATTGTATGTCAATGTTTAAAAGATCTACATATGTTAGCAAACTACTACTTTCCAAGTGACCAGTACATGATACCACAAAATCGTGCATGAGTAGATCCTTTTAAAGTACAAAACTGTCTTGTTTCAGATTCCACAAGGCAATAAGAAATGGAGTCTTGGGGCTGCAGCGATAGCACAGCGGTAAGGCGATTACCTTGCATGTGGCCAACACAGGATGGACCCTGGTTAGAATTCTGGCATTCTATATGGTCCCCTGAGCCTGCCAGGACTGATTCCTGAGCGCCACCGGGTGTGATCTAAAATACCAAAAAAAAAAAAAAAAAAAAAAAAAAAAAAGAAATGGATTCTTTGAGCTGGAGAGATCTTGCAATGGTCTGAGTGCATGCTTTGCATGTAGGAGGCCTTAGTTTGAAGTATAGGAGGCCCTAGTACTTGCCTGGTACCCTGAACACCACAGTGAATGACCCTGCTGGGTGTGAGCTCCTCAAACAGAAACAAATTAGGGCCCGGAGAGATAGCACAGCGGCGTTTACCTTGCAAGCAGCCGATCCAGGACCAAAGGTGGTTGGTTCGAATTCCGGTGTCCCATATGGTCCCCATGCCTGCCAGGAGCTATTTCTGAGCAGACAGCCAGGAGTAACCCCTGAGCACTGCTGGGTGTAACCCAAAAGCCAAAAACCAAACCAAACCAAACCAAACCAAAACAAAACAAAAAAAACAGAAACAAATTAAAAGGCAAAAATAATAGTTCTCAGGTTTTGGTGTAATATCAAAAAGAACTTCTGGCCGGTGAGGTGGTGCTAGAGGTCAGGTGTCTGCCTTGCAAGCGCTAGCCAAGGAAGGACCACGGTTCGATGGCCCGAAAAACAAAACAAAAAAAAGAACTTCTGCAGTTTTCCATTCTTTTTTTTGAGGGGGTCCACACCCAGTGATGCTCAAGGGTTACTCCTGGCTCTGTGCTCAGAAATCGCTCCTGGCTTGGGGTACCATATGGGACGCTAAGGGTTCGAACGGTGGTTTGTCCTAGGTCAGCTATGTGCAAGAGATTTTCAGTTTTCAGTTTTCAGTTTCAGTTTTTCTAGTCAATATTCTTTTTTTTTTTTTTTTTTTTTGGTGGTTTTTGGGTCACACCCAGCAGCGCTCAGGGATCACTTTTGGCTCCACGCTCAGAAATCGTTCCTGTCAGGCTCGGGAGACCATATAAGATGCTGGAATTGGAACCACTGACTTTCTGCACGCAAGGCAAGCACCTTACCTCCATGCTATCTCTCCGGCCCCTATTCTTGACTCGTGTTTAGGAGTGAACACTGATATAAGAGCTTCTTTTTTTTGTTTTTTTTTGTTTTTTTTTTGGGCCACACCCGGTGGTGCTCAGGGGTTACTCCTGGCTGTCTGCTCAGAAATAGCTCCTGGGGGACCATATGGGACACCGGGATTTGAACCAACCACCTTTGGTCCTGGATCGGCTGCTTGCAAGGCAAACGCTGCTGTGCTATCACTCCGGGCCCTGATATAACAGTTTCTAAAAGAGCTATTAAACCAACCATCACTAGACCAGACCAGGGATGTAGCTCAGTGGGCTGGAGTACATGCTTTGTATGCTATAGCCCAGGAATGATCTCTAAGTCTACCCATATGAGTTACTCTGAGCTCTGAGCCAGGAGTATTCCTATTTCTGTGTGTGCCCCTTCTCCATTAATATTCCTTATGGAATGAAAGAGTTTGCCTAATATCCTGCCAACCCACATTTGAATTCCTGGCACCATATATTTTCTCCTGAACACCACTAAAGGTCACTCCTGAATACAGAGCTAGGAATAACTCCTGAGCACTACCAGGTGCTTTATTTTTCCCAAATAAAAGTACTTCCTTTTCAAGCCATGTTTAGATGGGCCAGGATAATCTTGATATACTGTAATTAAAATTCGAAACCAAGTGATATGATTTTTCTTTTTTTCTTTTGGGAGCAGCACCTAGTGGTGCTCAGGGATAAGTGCTAGCAGGCTCACGGACTATATATGGTGCCAGTGATTGAATCCTGGTTGGCCATGTGTAAGGCAGACACTCCATCTGAGGGGGAGTGAGCCTCCCTAAAAAAAAAATAAATAAATAAATAACCTAAATAAATAAAATTACTTGATTAAGGGTCAGAGCAGGTAAGATGCTTGCTTTGCATACTACCAATGGAGACTCATTCCCCAACATTCCCTGAGGGGGGCCACACTTGATGCTGCTCAGGGGTTACTCCTGGCTATGTGCTCAGAAATCGCTCCTGGCTTGGGGGACCATATGGGATGCTGGGGGATCGAACTGCGGTTCGTCCTAGGCTAGCACTCTCAAGGCGGACGCCTTACCCCTTGTGCCACCACTCCGGCCCCTATTTTTATTATTTTTAATTAAAAATTTTTTTGTTTGGGGCCGGGCGGTGGCGCTGGAGGTAAGGTGCCTGCCTTGCCTGCGCTAGCCTAGGACAGACCGCGGTTCGATCCCCCGGCTCCCATATGGTCCCCCAAGAAGCCAGGAGCAACTTCTGAGCGCATAGCCAGGAGTAACCCCTGAGCGTCACAGGGTGTGGCCCCCAAAAAAAAAATTTTTTTTTGTTTATGGGCCACACCCAGTGGTATCCAGGGATTGTTCCTGGCTCTGTGCTCACAAATCACTCCTGGCAGGGTCAGGAGATAATATGGTATGCCTGGGATTGGACCTGGGTTGTCTGCATGCAAGGCAAATGCCCTACCCACTATGCTATTGTTCCAACTCTAAATCCATTAATTTTACAGATAGTACCAAAAAATTTTACAAAAACTTAAAGGGCTAAGAGAGGTAGTACAAAGATTAAGGGCTTGTATTGTATGCAGTTGACCCCATTAATTGTCTGCCAAGAATATCCCTGAGTATAGAGTCAGGAGTAAGTCTTAAGCAATAGCAGGTATGTGCTATCCATCCCCCCCCCCCCCCACCACCACCAAGAAACCCCCAAACAAACCTAAAACTATAACAAGGCAAATCAGATTTCTTTTCTTTTCTTTTCTTTTTTTTTTTTTTTGGTTTTTGGGTCACACCTGGCGGCGCTCAGGGGTTACTCCTGGCTCTGCTCAGAAATCCTGGCTGGCACAGGGGACCATATGGGATGCCGGGATTTGAATCACCGTTCTTTATGAAAGGCAAATGTCTTACCTCCATGCTATCTCTCCAGTCCCAGCAAATCAGATTTTTTTTTTTGTTTGTTTTTTGGGCCACACCCGGCGGTGCTCAGGGGTTACTCCTGGCTGTCTGCTCAGAAATAGCTTCTGGCAGGCACGGGGGACCATATGGGACACCGGGATTCAAATCAGTCATCTTTGGTCCTGGATTGGCTGCTTGCAAGGCAAACGCCGCTGTGCTATCTCTCCTGGCCCAAATCAGATTTCTAATAAAAAATATAAGCTACTTAATCTTTACATACCTCAATTGCTTCAGTTTCTTCTTTTATAAAATGGGCATAAAACCCTATGGAGTATAAACCCAAGGACCAAACTATATTAGGGAATAAAAATTAGGACAAAAAGGACTTATTTTTGGCTTCTTACAGGGGAAAATATACTGTCATGGCTTGACTTCAAGGATTGACTAGATAATAGTGGCATTAAATTAGGACAAAACCATAGCAAGAGAAGAGGTGTGGTCCAACAGCCAGAATCAAAACAAGAAACCAAAATGGGGCAGGTTAGATGATGTAGATGGGGAAATGAGTTCTGTTTTAGACCTGTTGAATCTGAGAATCATCAGATTGAATGAATGTACCAGGGTGATTTGTAGCCAGTGAGATATCAATAGAACTGTGAATTGAAGTCTTTGTGACAGGAATTCTATTTCTGGTTCTCACTATTATTTTTATGTAGTTGTCAATGCAGTTGTTTCTCTAACTGTGCTTACCGTTCTTTGCGGTAAGCTTCATATCACGGACTGGTCCTTCAGGCCCTTGTCTCTATTGTCTCTAGGTATTATTACCATATTGTCTTTCATTTTTCTTATATCCCACAGATGAGTGAGACTATTCTGTGTCTATATTTCTCTCTTTGACTCACTTCACTCAGTATATTAGTTTCCATGTCCATCCATGTATAGGCAAATTTCATGAATTCATTTTTCCTAACAACTGCATAACAACTGCACACCACAGTTTCTTTATCCACTCAGCTATTGTTGGGCACCTTGGTTGGTTCCAGATTATGGCTATTGTAAATAGCATTGCATTGAACATAGGAGTAGTATTTGATTTTTTTGTGGTACTATTGTTAATGGGATTTTTTTGGGGGGGAGTCACACCCAGCGATGCTCAGAAGTCACTTCTGACAGGCTCAGGGTATCATATGGGATGCTGGGATTTGAACCAGGGTCCATTATGTGTTGGCCACATGCAAAGTAAATGCCTTACTGTTGTGCTAACACTCCACCCCAGGATTGTGTTTTTAATGTCCATTTCTTCTCTATCATTATTTGTTTATAAGAAAGCCATTGATTTTTGCATGTTAATTTGGTATCCTGCCACTTTGCTATATGAATCTATTGTTTCTAGAAGCTATGTGGTAGTCTTTAGGATTGTCTAAATATAGTATCATGACTTCTTCCTTTCCTTTCCTATCCTATCTGGGTGCCTTGATATATTTTTCTTGCCTAATTGCTATGGCAAGTACTTCCAGTACTATGTTGAATAGAAGTGGCAAGAGAGGGCAGCCTTGTCTTGTGCCAGATTTTAGAGGAAAGGCTTTCAGTTTTTCTACATTGATTATAATATTTGCCATGGGCTTGTGGTAAATGACCTTGACTGTATTGAGAAAAATTCCTTCCATTCCCGTCTTGTTGGAAGTTTTTATTACGAATGGTGTTGGCCCTCTTTCTTTTTTGGAGGGTTCCACCCGGCAACGCTCCTGACTCTCTGTTCAGAAATCACTCCTGACAGGCTCGGGGGACCATATGGGATGCTGGGATTCGAACCACTGTCCTTTTGCATGCTTGGGGGACCATATGGGATGCTGGGATTCGAACCACTGTCCTTTTGCATGCAAGGCTAATACCCTACCTCTATGCTATCTCTCTGGCCCCAAGTGTTGGACCTCTTAAATGCTTTTTCTGCATCTATTGATACCATCATACAGTTTTTTTTTTTTTGTTTTGGTTTTTAGTTTTTGGGCCACACCCGGCGGTGCTCAGGGGTGACTCCTGGCTGTCTGCTCAGAAATAGCTCCTGGCGGGCACAGGGGACCATATGGGACACCGGGATTCGAACCAACCACCTTAGGTCCTAGATCGGCTGCTTGCAAGGCAAACACCGCTGCGCTATCTCTCCAGGCCCCCATCATGCAGTTTCTATTTTTCCATTTGTTGATGTGATGTATTATATTGACTTGCATTTTGTTTTTGTTTTTTGGGGCCACACCCAGTGACACTCAGGGGTTATTCCTGGCTATGCACTCAGAAATCGTTCCTGGCTTGGGGGACCACATGGGACATCCGGGGATCGAACCACAGTCCGGCCCCTGACTTGAATATTGTTAAACCATCCTTTCTTCTCTGGAATGAATCCTACTTGGTCATGGGATATGACCTTCATGAGACTTTGGATCCTATTTGCTAGGATTTTGTTGAGGATTTTTACAACTGTGTTCATCAATGATATTGGTCTGTAGCTCTCTCTCTCTTATTTTTTTTTGTTTTGGGCCATACCCGGTGATGCTCAGGGGCTACTCCTGTGCTCAGAAATCGCTCCTGTCTTGGGGGACCATATGGGACGCTGGTGATCAAACCATGGTCCGTCCTGTCAGCCACGTGCAAGGCAAATGTCCTACCACTGCACCATTGCTCCAGCCCCCAAAACTACAGTTTTCTTTTTTTGTGACATCTCTGTTAGCTTTTGGTATCAAGGTGATGTTAGCTTCGTAAAAACTATTTGGGAGTACTTCTGTTTCTTCAATTTTCTGAAAGAGCCTGAAAAGGATTGGCAGGATTGAAAGAATTTGTTAGTGAATCCATCTGGGCCTGGGCTTTTGTTTTTGGGAAGACCTTTGATTACCATTTTAATTTCCTCAATAGTGAGGTTTATTAAGATATGCCAGATTATCTTGGTTCAACTTTGGGAGGTTATAAGAGTCCAAGAATTTATCCATTTCTTTCAGGTTCTCTTATTTTGTGGCATAGAGTTTCTCAAAGTAATCTCTGATGACCCTTTGAATTTCTGTAGTATCTGTAGTAATATCCCTCTTTTTTGGGGAGGGGGGTTTGGCTCACACCCGACAGCACTGGCTCAGGGGCTACTCCTGGCTCTATGCTCAGAAATCACCCCAGCAGGCTTGGGGATCATGTGGGATGCCGGGATTCGAACCACTGTCCTTCTGCATGCAAGGCAAATGTCCTACCGCTGTGCTATCTCTTGGTCCCAATCTTCCTCTTAGTTATTTCTAAGTTTATTAAGTTTCTCTCTTTCTTTGTGAGTTTTGCTAGAGGTTTATTGATCTTGTTTTTGATATTTTTTCAAAGAACCAACTCTTGCTTTCATTGATCTTTCAGGTTGTTTTTTGGATTTCCAGTTTTTTAATTTCTGCTCTAAGCTTTACTATTTCAAAAAGGAACACTTTTAAGGTATTTTTGTTATTGTGTTTTCGACCAGTGGTTGTGGCCTGCTTCCAGCCTTGTGCTCTAGTGTCACTTCCAAATAGTGCTTCAGTGACTATATGTTGGTGGTGATCAAATTGGAGTTGGCCACATGCAAGACATATATACCTTAAACCCTCTACTATCTCTTGGGCCCCTTAAAACAATCTGCATTTTGTTTTTGTTTCTGTTTTTTTGGTCAGGGAATTCTCAGGACTACTTCTAGCTCTTTGCTCAGGGACCTCTCCTGGGGATGATCAGGAAATCATATGTAGTGCCAGGAATCCAATCAGGGTTGGCTGTCTGCAAGGCAAGAGCCTTAATCAACATGCTGTCTGTGCCTCTCCCCACTACAAAAGGCATTTTAATTAAACAATTTGAATCACCTTCCTAATTCCCTTTCCAGCACACTCATTGTCTTTTCTCTTAATTTGCACATTTTATTGCTAGTACTGCTGAAATTGTGTTTATGGTTCCCTGGAGGTGACATTACTAATTAATTTTTGTGGTGCTTGGGATTGAACTGGGTCCCCACACATGCAAGGGAAGACCTGTTTGGTTTCATGCTGCTTGTTTCAGTATTGAAAGAAACACACATTCTATTCTGGGCTTGGCATTGCTTTATAACTTTTTTTTTCTTCTACCACATCTGGTAATGCTCAGGACCTAATCATGACTTAGTGCTTGGGGAACCATATTATGCTCAGGATCAAACCTGGACTCCTTCATGCAAAGCAAATGCTTTACGTCTTTGAGCTATCTCCATGGCTCCTTTCTTTGTAACTTTTTTTTTTTTGGTGGGAGGCTCACCTGGTGGTGCTCAGAATTTACTCCTGGCTCTGCACTCAGGGATCACTCCTGATGGGCCTAATAGAACCATATAGGGTGCCAAGGTGTGCATATAGGGTGTGCAAGGTAAGTTCCCTACACTATACTATTAATTGGCCCCTGTTTCTTACTGTTAACCTTACTTAATCTTACTAACCCTATTCAGCCTTGAAAACTCAGAAATTTACTTTTTTAAATTGTTGTGTTGTTTTGAAGCGCTGAGGGATCAAACCCAGGTATCATGCATGCAAGGTTTGTAACTTTACTTGGGCCAGGAATTAACTTGTTTTATTTTGAGAGGCGAGGGTTTGGATCACACCCAGTGATGTTAAAGGCCTACTTTGTGCATAGGCATCCCTCCTGATGTGCTCAGGGGACCATATGTACAACTGAGGATCTCACTGGAGTGGACTGTGTGCCAGGTACCATTTCTTCAGCTTCAGGAATTTATTTACTTTTCATGGAAAGCTTTCCTTGCATTTTGAGATGGGATTATTGTCCTATCTCTGGGTTGCCATTCTTGTAATGACTTATTATTTATTGGTCTGCAAAAGTCAGGGATTATTTCTGATTATTCTCAAGAGCCGTCTTGTACAGCACAAGGACCGTGTACAGCATAAGTGTCATTAAAGGTTTGTTGACTGAATCTGTGGTTCGAGGCTCATCACGAGCAGCTATGATTTCCCAACTTGTAGCTATTTAATGTAGTTCTTCTAGGCTGAAGTTCTAGTAGAATGACTTTCTGTTGTTACCATGTCTCCTTTCCTTCCAATCTTCCTCATGTTATCTTCATTCTATATCTGCGGTTCTCATGCAGATTCTCTGTTCTTTTCTCATAGCTAAGTCAGTGGAGCTGTGTTTGCAGTAGTTTTGTAGACATTCATTCAGAAAGAACTTGATTTGTGACTGATTCTGTGATCTCCTTGGGAGTGAATGAAAGGCATGTTTGTAAGTGGAAAAGCTAGAACCTTAGGGTTGCTCTTTCTCTTTGTTCTTTTCAGTTTTAACTTTTAAATAACATAACATGAACATTTGCTTGTTTATATGTTTTTATTTTTTGGCAGTGCTCAAGGCTTACTGGTTCTGGGTTCAGAGATCATTCCTGGAGGAATATAGGGGACCTTTGTGGTTCTGGGGACAGGGCTGCGGAGTCCATAGATAATAGGGCTGTGGAGCCGGTAGATAAATGCTCCTACTCTGGCTCCTCAGTTTTTTTTGTACTTCTACTTTGACTCCGACTCTGCAGCTCTGTCTGGGGGTTGAACTTGGGTTGGTCAGATACAAGGTAAGTTCTTTACCTGCTGTAATGTCTCACTGGCCCCATTAAATTAATATTAAAAGAAAAAATGTCATTGTTTTTCTGTTTGTGCATTTTATGTTTGCATGTACATTTAGACAGTGATTATGTGACTGAAATTTTAAGAAATGTGGGACTTTATGACTATTCTGTTAAAGAACTTAGTAGTTCCTGACCTTGGTAGACAAGTGATTAAATTATTTTAAATATAAGAAATATATATATAATATATAAAATATACATAAATATACTTGCCAACTAGAATATTGGTGGAAAGCAAAAATGACTATATATTTAGTTAACATGCATGTCAGATGGTACTCGGTAGATTCTGGTATGTAGAGTTGGATATGATTGCTATCTCAGGTGTTCCCAAGTGTAAGGGAGAAGATGTATTATAGCTTAGAGTTGTAGATGTGCTAAAATAAGGATAGAGTTGGAACAGTATTATACCTTTTCAGTGAATAATTCTTAGAGCACTAGACAACTGAATGTTTATATCTGAAAGTACACTGGTTCTTATGTGTGAAAAATTCTGGATTGTAGAGCCAGAAGATCTGGTTTTGAACTCCATTTACTAATTTGGGGCATTTTGTTTAAGTATTGTGAATTTCTTTTGTTTTCTCTGTAAACTAAGGCTAGTCTTTACCTATGAAGATTGTTAAGAAGACTTAGTACATAAATGCGTTATACAAATATTATATTCTGCTTTTTAACTTATTAATAATAGTATTTCCAAAAGTTAGATGATCAGTTCTTTTACCCCAATCAAAAATAAATGAGAAAAATATTGAGTGTAGCTGTCATTTATAAATTGTTTTTTTTTTTTTTTTTTTTTTTTTTGGTTTTTGGGCCACACCCGTTTGATGCTCAGGGGTTACTCCTGGCTATGTGCTCAGAAATCGCCCCTGGCTTGGGGGAACCATATGGGACGCCGGGGGATCGAACCGCGGTCCTTCCTTGGCTAGCGCTTGCAAGGCAGACACCTTACCTCCAGCGCCACCTACCCGGCCCCTATAAATTGTTAATACTATATAAGCATCATTCTTAGGGCAAAGAGGTATTGTATTCTTTTTTAAGTCTTTTGTTTGTTTGTTTGTTTTTATTTGGCCACACTTGGTGGTGATCAGAGTTTACTCCTGGCTCTACATTCAGGAATCACTTTTTTTTTTTTTTTTGGTTTTTGGGCCACACCCGGCAGTGCTCAAGGGTTACTCCTGGCTGTCTGCTCAGAAATATCTCCTGGCAGGCACGGGGGACCATATGGGACGCTGGGATTCGAACCAACCAACCACCCACCAGGATTGGCTGCTTGCAAGGCAAATGCCGCTGTGCTATCTCTCCGGGCCCAAGGAATCACTCTTGATGGGTTCCTGGACCATATGGGGTGCTAGGGATAAAACTCAGGTTGTTTGCATGCAAGGCAAGTATCTTATCCCCTGTAATATCACTCTGGCCCCAGGACAAATAATTTTAAGTCCAGAATCCATAAAACTTCGCCTATGGAAGCTACTATTTAAGATGCTTTAAGAGTGTTGTTTTTTTACCTCCCCCCCCATTTTTTTTGGCCACACTCAGTGATGCTCAGGGGTTACTCCTGGCTATGTGCTCAGAAATCGCTCCTGGCTTGGGGGGGGGGACGGACATCATATGGGACACTGGGGGATGGAACCGTGGTCCATCCTAGGTTAACATGTGCAAGGCAGATGCCCTACCGCTTGTACCACCGCTCTGGCCCCTAAGAGTAGTTTCTGAAAAAAAAAGAAAAACACTCATATATGTTTTACTGAGTAGCATGGGTTGACAATAAAAATGCAGTTTTTCTTATCCCTTTTCCTCACTGTGGATCCTATTTCCTATACCTTTCATGCCTCCACTGGGGCATGAGTTTCCTCATGCGTGGCCCCATTTACACAGTTTTCATCTATATTCCCCTTAAAATAATCCTTCCATCTTACAGGGGGCCAGATGACCTTCACTTGAGAAATGTTGACTTAGAGTACAATAGGAGTTCAAAGATCAAAAATGCTTTTCTGGATGCAAGAGCGATCTGGCTAGAACATTTTTCATGCCATTCATTGCCAGGGTTGATTCAGCTGATCTGAGTGGCTACATCGGACTTCTTCATCCCTCACCTCTTTGTGTGTGTCTCTTCCAAAGCTGGGGGCTGGAAGAGGACAGCCTTTCCCAATAGAGATGGGACAGACTGTTCTTTGGTCAAGAATATATGAGTAGCTATGCGCCCTGCTAACACCTCCAAAAGTAGTTTTCAGAAATGTTTTTCTGTTATCTAGACCACATTTACCATCTGAATGGAATTTCAGTGTATTTGAGAGCTTGTTTGGAGTTTATAGGGGAGAGCAGACACAGTCTGTCTTTATTCAGGGAAGCTGACCTCTTCCACTGAATACTCAACTTTAGGAAGGATGCACATGGAATAGTGAGGGAGGAAGAGGACACCCGCCTAGCCAGCAGGATCAGCCAAATCTACCATGGTGATCCATGGGGTGACAGATGTCACAATGAGTTGCCCTTACATCCTAGAATTTCAGTGTATTTGAAAGAGGACAGTTTTAGATTCAAGAATCTTGAGGGCCTAAAGGGCTATTTGGTACTCCTTTATTCCCACTTCCATGTTCATTGTTCCACATGCTATTAATTATGAACAGATGTTTTTTATAAATAAGCAAAGGACTCCACTGCAGATAGTTTTGAGTTCTTCATGCCTATGTTTAAGTTTGGTATTGTTATAAAGCTGCTTGAACAAGGAGCTTGAAGTCAGAAACTTCAGTTATTGTTTCTTCATTGCCTGTGGCAAATCAAAACAGCTTTCTGTGCATCAGTTTTCTCACCTGTAGAGTTGGGAAGATTATACTCACAGATTTGTTGAGAGAACTGAAGTGGAATTTTGAAAATAAATTGTATGATGAAGTCACAGTTCACCTGTTGTTTCATTACTACTTTTCATTGTGCAGATTTTGTTCAGGGTTCAGGTAGCATTTTAATTTGGTATCTTGGAAGTTTTTGTTAAGTTGTTTTTATTAAGTTTTATTTATATGTGCTCGCACATAACTCACCAAAACCACAAAATCCTGAGTGTTTAATTTAAAGTCAGAGATAGGAACAGACAGTATTGAATGATGACAAACCCTTGGCCTTGGATCATAAAACAGGTTACTAAGTAGTTGGAGTCAGATTGGGAAAGAGATGGAGAGAAGTACTGAATACTGTGGTGGAGGATTTTTGGGACTTTGGTGATGGGGTGCAATAAATCTAGTACGTTAATGCTATAAACCATAAAAGAAAATCCTTAAAAATAATTCTGAGGTCATAAATTTAAAAATCTTAATCTAGTAGCTGTGTCATCTTGTGCACATTATTTCATTTCTTCAAACCTTAAATTTTCATCTTAAAATAGGAGATATATGGTCTGCTTTAGAATATTGTGTGATTAGAAACAAGTTATTTGTACATATAGTACTTGGCATATAGCAGATGCTCATTGATCTACTTTCCTTCCTACCATTTCCAAAATTGGTAGATTAGTGAAATTCAGCAAGCTATTACAGAAGGGATTACTTGTGTCTTCACCATTCCATGGTGTAGTTTGGTCTGGGATAGTTGAGAGGTAGTGTCTCAGATTTCTAGTTTATTTACTTATTTACTTATTTATTTGTTTGTTTTAGTTTTTGGAGCCACACTCAGGGATTACTCCTGGCTCCATGTTCAGATTGCTCCTGGCAGGCTGGTTGGGGGTGGGGGGATCCCTTATGGGATGCACGGAATCGTACCCAGGTCTGTCCTGGGTTGGTCATGTGCAAGACAAATGTCCCACCGCTGTGCTATCTCTACAGCCCCAGATTTCTCGTTTTAATCTGAAAATGCAATTTAAAGTTTATGTGTTTGTAGTTATTGTAAAGGGATTTTGTTTTTCTAATAAGGGGAAAAACATACTTTTTTGGAGGAAGGGGGTCACATTGACAGGGCTCAGGGGTTACTCCTGGCTCTTCGCTCAGAAATTGCTCCTGGCAGGCTCAGGGACTATATGGGATGCTGTGGGATTCTAACCACCGTCCTTTTGCATGCAAGGCAATGCCTTACCTCCATGCTATTTCTCCGGGCCCTGATACCATGCTTTGTATCAATTCTCAGTGCTGTTGTAATTTGAGGTACTTTGTATGTGGGCACTAGGGAAACTAGTGCCATTTTCTTCAGTCTTCTTTTAGTGTTTATTTGGGTTAGCGAATTATCTAAAGGATTCTTAGTGGATAAAATTAATTTGCTGAGTTCAGATGATTTCTTTTGGCCTGAGCCCAGGAATGACCTACAGTAGAGGAAAAACAAATAGAAAAATGCAGGGATAATTGGTGAGTTCTGCTTGTAAAGAAACTTGTCAGGATCTTTGAGTTTGGGGGCGGGGCAGAGAATTTGATTCTTCATTGCCCACTTCCCTTCCAGAGGGTTTACAGCCCAACACAAAGGGAACTTTAAGATGGAGGTCTGCATTGTAATTTCCCTGAAATTGCTGCTTCTGGTAACTGCTCATTCAATTTGCACCTCTTTGCTACAGTGGATGAAACAATGGGGACAATAAAGCCATTTATCTGATAGCTGTAGTCTCAATGGGATGTTTGTTTTAATAATGGTATAATTTGTAGGGCTCATAAATTGTGATTTTTATTCTCATGGAAATAACTGCCCAGTGGTATTTGGATTCTCAGGTCTCCTGTTGTGGATAATTTCACTAACATTCTGGCTGACAATTCCCTTTATTTCAGTCTTCGTTTCAGATTGTTCAGGCTGGTTGGGTAATTAGCCCAGCATAGAGCCAATTTTCTTTAGTTTGGAGTTGGCAGGTGGTTACTAGGTAACTAGTGGATGTTCTGATGGGGGAAAGAAATTCTGCTTAGGGATTCAAGGCAAAATAGCGAAGGCTGATTTTTGATCGTCTTCTGGGATTTTTTAAAAAAGGTTTTGTCTATCCAGTACCAAAATAGCTAGATGAAAACAAAGTTTAAGTCATTTGGACATAGTACTTTCATAGTACTAAACATCCCATTATTCCTAGAAAATAACATATTTTAGTTTAAGTTTGGGAGTATCACAGGAACTAAGAATTGCGGTAGGTGTTTTAAATATTCTTGTTTGCTTTTGTTTTGGGGCTGGTGATGCCAGGAGAATTTTTTTGTTTGTTTGTAGTTCAGTTGATAACATGCAGATATTGTTGAACTCAGGCCTTACACATGCAAAGCATGTATGTGTATGAGCCCATTGAGATCTTCCTGACCTTAAATCTTAATTAGAATCCAGAGTGCTAGCTTTTTAAAAATTTTATATATGTAGAAACTTAAATTCAGAGAAGCTAATTACCCAGCTTAGTGATGGTCACTTCACAAGGTTCAAAGCTCATGGTAGGTTTTCAATCATTATATAAGACATTCTAAGCTATATTATTGGAGTGATAGTGAAGCAGGTAGGGCATTTGCCTTTGACAAAGCTGGCTCGGGTTCGATCTCCAGTATCCCATATAGTCCCCTGAGCCTGTCAGGAAACCCACCCCCCCCCCCCGCAAGATATTCTAAGAAAATTAAAATTTCTACTCTCTTTAACTTTTAGGTATTGTAGAAGTTGGTAACAAATTGTGATTTTTATTATGGAAATAACTGCCCAGTGAGATTTGGATTCTTAGGTATCCTATTGTAGGTAATTTTGCTAACATTCTGGCTGATAATTCCTTTTATTTCAGACTTTGTTTTAGATGGTTAAGTACTATCTGAGAGTTAAAATTTGTCATCTAATCTTGAAATTACAGAAATGTGGTACATGGGATTTTTGAATTTTCTCATAAAACTTAAAGGCTTTTAAGATACACATGTTTATTTTGTTGTTGGGGATATACCCCTTTGATGTGGGGGCTTTGGGGCTACTGTCTGGCTCTGTGCTTAGTGGACTATGTAGTGCCAGGGATTAAACCCCAGCCACTTGCATTGGAAAGCATGTGCTCAGACCACTGAGTTATCTCTAGCCTTAGAATAGCTGTTTTAAGAATTTGTGGTTTTGTTTTTTTGGGGTTTTGTTTTAGCCATACCTGTCGATGCTTAGGGCTTATTCCTGGTTCTCTGCTCCAGGATCACTCCTGGCGGACTCAGGGGACTATATTGGGATGCCAGGGATTAAATGCAAGTTATCTGTGTGTAGGACAAATACCCTGTCCATTGTACTATCTCTTTAGCCTCAGTTAAACATTGTATTGTAGTTGCTGAAAATAGCCTCAGACTTGAAGTTTGGAGCCTTATGTTTATAGTTTATTCATGGACAAACTTATTGGTATTTGGGAGGCTTGCAGGCCCCTATTGGCCATTCTCAGTTCTCTGGGCCATTGGTTCAATGTTAGGGTCAGAGGATGTGGCATTGTAAGGGCCTGGTGGTGCTGGGATTACTTGGATCACTTTGCACCAGAACTTTTGTGACTGCACTGATGGTTCTTAGGGACTTTCAGGGCTGCACCCAGTGTTACTCTAGAACCGTGTGCTGGGTATAATAAAGTTGGGGTAGGCTCATGTTAAGGCATATGCCTTTTTTTTTTTTTTTTTTGTGGTTTTTGGGTCACACCTGGCAGTGCTCAGGGGTTATTCCTGGCTCCGTGCTCAGAAATTGCTCCTGGCAGGCACGGGGGACCATATGGGATGCCAGGATTCGAACCGATGACCTTCTGCATGAAAGGCAAACACCTTACCTCCATGCTATCTCTCCGGCCCCAAGGCATATGCCTTAACCCTTGTATTATCTCTCTATCCCTTGGATAAGCTTTGTAATCCTCCATTGCTATCTGAGAAATTGGCTAAGCTTCATTTACAAAATAAGAACACTTTACAGAGATTTTAAAGTTAATATATATGATTAATGCTAGGTATATGCCAGTAACATAATAGGGGCTCAGTGTTGGTTTCCTTTCTTCTTGTTTAACTACCACTAGTAAATGTCACTGTCTTCATTTGCTACAGGATTTACTAAAACATGCCAACTTTTAGTGTTCTATGTTACTTATCAAGTTTGCTGTTAAGCCTGACAAGAGTTCAGAAATTTAGAGTTAGAAATTTGCTGCCTAAAGTTGATACTTTATTGAGAGACTTTTAGAAAGCTGGTTTATTTTTTTATTTTTTGCATTCTTGGAGAAATGAGTATAAAATGGAAGGGGAATTGGATTTGTGATCTTACAGACTTGGTTGAAGTTCCAATTTTACTGCTTACCAGTTGAGTTTATAGGAAATGATTTTTCTTTGAGAGTTGGAATAGGGATAGTAATAGCTACCTTATCTGTTGTGAGGATCAAATGGGAAAATGATATCAGTGATAAAGTGATATCAGTGCTATCATTACTATATGGCCATGGCAGAATAGGTGAGATTTAGTGAGAATTCACTAATATTTTTAGATAGAAACTTAAAATTTTCTGAACTGGGGATGGAAAGATAGTACAATAGGTAGAGCATTCGTATTGCACATGGCAGGCTTAGGTTCTATCCCTGGCAGCACATATGGTCCCTTGAGCATCTCCAGGAGTGATTCCTGAATGCAGAGCCAAGAGTAAGCCCTGAGCACCACTGGTTGTGGCTCAGCAACCCTCCTCTCCCAAATGAATTATATAAACAACAGTTTCTTTTTGTTTTGGGGCCAGACTGATTTGTGGCCCAATAAATGTTTGAAGTCTTGTTTGTTTTTTTTTTGGTGGCCTCCCGTTTGCACGTGGGTCACCAGGGCTACACTTATTGCTTGTGGGACTATGTGGTATTGAGATAGAACATGGGGCTTTGTGTATGCAAGGCAGACACTCTTCATCTTTGAGCCATTTCCCTGATCCCTGGATGAGTTTCCTGTTGGGGGATAGCTGAAGAGTACAGGTTGAGGATCTAGGTAAAGAAAGATTTGAGTGAACACAGCTAAATAGTGAAAGTGCAAATCAGTGTGAGTGAATGTGAAGCTGTGAGGCAGGTCACGAAGACTTAGGGAAGAGCTTAGATCTGAATATTGGTCTAGTTGCTGGAGAGATAGCATGGAGGTAAGGTGTTTGCCTTGCATGCAGAAGGATGGTGGTTTGAATGCCGGCATCCCATATGGTCCCCCGAACCTGTCGGGGATGATTTCTGAGCGTAGAGCCAGGAGTAACCCCTGAGCACTGCCGGGTGTGACCAAAAAAAAAAAAAAAAGAATATTGGTCTAATCTTGCTCCTAGAGCAAGAAATAGGGAAGTTTATTAGAAAAACTGAAACTGCTAGGTGGAGTGTGGAGAGCAGTTTAAATAGTCAGGAAGAGGTAACTTGTAGGTTTTTGTAGTTCCCATCTCAGTTTTTTTTTTTTTTTTTATATATATCTGTATTTAAGCACCATGATTACAAACATGTTTGTAGTTGGTTTTTAATTATATAAAGAACACCCCCCTTCACCAGTGCAACCTTCTCACCACCAATGCTCCCCAACTTCCTTCTCCCCCATTCCTTGCCTGTATTTAAGACAGATTTCTATTTCTCTTATTTACTACCATTGTCATGTAGTTATTTCTCTAACTGAACTCACTACTCTTTGTGGTAACCTTCATATCTGCCATCTTAGTTTTAAGTTTTTTACAATAGGTACAGAATTTAAAATTCATTTTGTTTCATTCCTAACTATCCACTCAGCAGCTAAATATGCCCCCTCCTTTTGGGGGAAAATTCCAGGTGAATTTTGTGCAGCCTGTAACGAATCTGTTGGTGAGTATCTTGACATATTGTCTTTTAAAGAGGTGCAGGTGGTTAGCCAGTGGGGGAGCTGCTTTCATAGACTAGAAAACTTAATTTTATGCAGTCATTTTCAGATTATCTTCTCTCTGAAAACTGGTTCTCTTTATATTGTTCAGTAATGCTGATGCTATTTTTCCTAAAGTGGAACATTGACCAAAATTTTTGGTGTGTTTAATTATTGATATATTTGAATGCTGTAGTGTAGTGTATTGGTTAAAGTTTTTTTTTTTTTTATATGAAGAAAGCCTTCTGTCTCTGCATTTTGTAGTATAGTTTTATTCTTGTTTCTTCCAAAGGGATGTTAGTTTTAATTGTTTATATGTACTATAAAGTCACTGTATTATATGACTTTATGTATCATTCCTTTTTTTTTCCTTTTTTTTTTTTATTTTGGGTCACATCTGTTTGTATTATGAGGGTTGTTCAGTGATGCTCTGGGAAGCCTGTGGTGCTGGGATTGAACCAGGCCTCCTGCATACACATCATGCACTCCAGAGTCATTTTACCAGCCCATGGATCATTGCTATAATTTATCCTATCATTTTCCACTGATGGGAAAAAATAATGATGTAGGGCAGTTTTAAAGTTTCCTTTCTATTTTATTTTTTTATTTTTTATTTTTTTTGGTCACACCCGGTAGTGCTCAGGTCTTACTCCTGGCTCTATGATCAGAAATCGCTCCTGGCAGGTTCAGGGGACCATATGGATGCCTGCCGGGATTTGAATCACCGACCTTCTACATAAAAGGCAAAAAGCCTTACCTCCATGATATCTCTCCGGCCCCTCTATTTTATTGTTAATAGTCAGTGTTTATTTTTTCTTTTCTTTTTTTTTTCTTTATGGATTTTTGGGCCACACCTGGTAGCTCTTGGGTTATTCCTGGCTCTGCGCTTGGAAACCACTGCTGGCAGACTCGGGACTATATGGGATACCAGGGATAAACCTGGGTTGGCCGCATTGCAAGACAAATGCCCTACCTGCTGTGCTATTAATAGTCAATATTTCTAGGACAGGAGATATGGCTTAGCGGGCTGAGGTTGCATGCTTTGCCTACAGAAGGCCCAATTTCATCCCCAACACCACATGGTCTCTTTGAGTATACTTCGGAACAACCTCCAAGTACAGAGATAGGTGAATCCTATTTCAGTAGCCTCTTAGCATTATTGGTGTGATCCGTACACCAACTAACCAACCAATCAGACAAAAACTAAAAATAAAGCAACAATAGGAAACCCAATATACTTTCTTTTATCTCCTCAGCTTGAAATTTTTATTTTATTTATTTATTTTTTTTAGTTTTTGGGTCACACCCGGCAGCACTCAGGGGTTACTATTGGCTCTCCGCTCAGAAATCACTCCTGGCAGGCTTGGGGGACCATATGGGATGCCGGGATTCGAACCACCGGCCTTCTGCATGCAAGGCAAATGCCTTTACCTCCATGCTATCTCTCTGGCCTCTAGTTTGAAATTTTTTGAAGTGATTAAGCAGGAGATGATGTTCTGTAAGCCCAGTTCCAAGGCAGTCTGAATTACATTAACTTTATAAAATAATGCCAAATTATACTTACATAATTCTTTCTCTGTGTGTAGTATTGTATATTATTTAAATCTTGGTTTTTTTTTTTTTTTTTTTTGGTTATTTTGGGCCACACCTGTTTGATGCTCAGAGGTTACTCCTGGCTAAGCGCTCAGAAATTGCCCCTGGCTTGGGGAGACCATATGGGATGCTGGGGGATTGAACCACGGTCCTTCCTTGGCTAGCGCTTACAAGGCAGACACCTTACCTCTAGCGCCACCTCACCGGCCCCTAAATCTTGGTTATGAGTAGCTCGGGCTACTCTTAGCTCAGTTCTTCTTGTCTTTGCTCCTCGTGGGACTCAGGAGACCATCTATGCTAGGATCAGCTTTAGTCTTTCACTTGCAAAGCATGCATTCCAGCTTGTTGAAGGTCTCTCTGGATCTAAATTTTGTCTTCTTACTGATTTATTTCTTATGCTAAAATCTGGTAGTGCTGGGGCTGGGAAGGTGGCGCTGGAGGTAAGGTGTCTGCCTTGCAAGCGCTAGTGTAGGACAGACCAAGGTTCGATCCCCCAGGGTCCCATATGGTCCCCCCAGGCCAGGGGTGATTTCTGAGCGTATAGCCAGGAGTAACCCCTGAGCTTCAAACGGTTGTGGCCCCAAAACAAAAACAAACAAAAAAATCTGATAGTGCTTTGGGTACAGAACTATGTGCTAATAAGTAGTCTGTGTATTCAGGACAGACCTAAGGATGATGACATTGTTAGGCATCATGCCAAGTGTAATATTTGTTTGTAGCCTCATTATCCTCATTTTAAAATTTTAGTTTTTTGTTTATGGGGCCACACTTGCCGATTCTCAAGGGTTACTTCTGGCTCTGCACTCAGGAATTATTCTTGGCTGGCTTGGGCGACCATATGGGATGCTGGGTATTGAACCTGGTTGGCTGTGTGTAAGGCATATACTTTACCCACTATACTGTTGCTTTGACTCTCTTTATCCCCATTTATTTAAAACTGAAACTTGGAGAAAGGGAGTAACTTTCTCAGTTTCACAACTAATGAAAGTTTGCAACTGTGATTATGTAAACAGCTGGATTTAAGAGCTTACAGTATTCTTATGATAGTATATTTTTCAGAGATAGTACAGAGTGTAGGACATTTGCTCTCCATGTGGCCTTCTTGGGTTCGATCCCCAACAACGTATATGGTTCTGTGAGCCTGCCGGGAGAGATTCCTGAGAGAAGAGCCAGGAATAAGCTCTGAGCATGGCCAGATGTGGCCCAAGCCCCCACCTCCAAAAAATAAAATGCTATATTTTCCTCAGAAATATTTTTTAATTTTTTCATTTTTGGGCCATACCTAGTGATGCTCAGGGGTTACTCCTGACTCTGTGCTCAGAAATCTCTCCTGGCAGGCTCGGGGGACCACATGGTATGCTGGGGATTGAACCTGCATCAGTCCAGGGTCAGTTGCATGCAAGGCAAATGCCCTACCGCTGTACTACCACTCTGGCTCCTACTTTTTATTTTGTTTGTTTGTTTTTGTGCTGCACCCGGTGACTCTCAGGGGTTACTCCTGGCTATGTGCTCAGAAATCACTCCTGGGGGCCGGAGCAGTGACACAGCGGTAAGGTGTCTGCTTTGCCCATGCTAGCCTAGGATGGACCTTGGTTCGATTCCCCCAGCGTCTTATATGGTCCCCCAAGCCAGGAGTGATTTCTGAGCGCATAGCTAGGAGTAACCTCTGAGCGTCACCAGGTGTGGCCCCAAACTAAACACCAAAAACCAAAAGCTAAAAAAAAAAAAAAAAAAAAGAAAGAAAGAAAAGAAATTGCTCCTGGCTTGGGGGACCATATGGGATGCTGGGGGATGGAACTGCAGTCTGTCCTAGGTTAGCATGTGCAAGGCAAACACCGTACTGCTCGCACCACCACTCTGGCCCACTTTTTGCATTTTTTGAGGGCCACATCTGTCAACACTCAGGAGTTACTGCAGGCTCTGTACTCATGAATCACTCCTGGCAGTGCTTGGGAACTATGTGGGATGCCAGGAATCCAACTCGAGTAGGTCACATGCAAGGCAAGTGCATTGCCTGCCACTCTCTCCAACCTCTTTGTTGAGTTTCTTATCTCAGTAAATGACACTAGCATTTTTTCAGTTACTCAAGCTAAAAGTCTGTGATTTTATCATCTTCCCATGCTCTGATGGTCACTAAGTTGTGTTGATACTATCACTAACATTTCTTAAATCTGTGTCTTTCTTTGTATTTGCACAGTAGTTGCTGCAGCAGCTCAGTAACTCTTGCCAAAACAGTAGCTTCCATTCTTGACTGTCAGGGTCATCTCTAAGTGAACCTTTTTTTCTGGTTGTGACTCTGCCAGACCACTTGCAATGCTTTGGGTTTGCTCTATACTATTATATTGCCAAACCTTAGGTGGTTTCTTCTGCTCATATAGTCCTCTTTTCAACTTGGCAGACGTAGCCTTGTTTTATTTTTGAAAACCTAGAGCCAAAATCACTTTTTTAAATGAAGTAAGATGGACTGTTAATTCTTTTTCTTCCCATGTATTTTTTGTTAATTTAATTTAATTTTATTGAAACCATTTTGTTTTACAAAGTCCTTGATAGTTGGGTTTCAGACATACAATGAATCAGGGCCAATCCCACCACCAGTGTCCACCTCACTCCACCAATGTCCCCAAGTCCATCTCATACCAGCACCTCCTGCCTCCCCCACCTGTCAATACAACAGGCCCATTTTAAGTTTAGATTGGCTCTGTGCTCAGAAATCGCTCCTCATAAGCTTGGGGGAACCATATGGGATGCCAGGAATCAAACCCAGGTCCGTGCTGAGTTGGCCGCGTGCAAGGCAAACATCCCACCACTGTGCTATATCTCTGGCCCCTCGTCTTCCCATTTTGATGTATATCAGAGAGAAAAAAAAGATGATACAACTGTAACTATTACCTGTAATGTTTTCAGTCACATCTCTTATTAAGATTGTAGCATCAAATCTCAAGATTAAGAATCGTAAAGAACAAAAATTTACTTAAATTGTCCAAAAAATTAACTTCTGTTTCCAAAAGTGAAATGTCATTTTTTTATCTTAAATTATTTTTAAAAAGTAAATGACTATGTCATTTTCAGTCTTATATGCCACAATTTAATATACTAATTTGAGATATAAAATCTGTTTGGTTTTGGTATATTAATCTCTTAAGAGATTTAGGGTATTCTAATAAAAATTAATAAAAAACATAAAATTATTTAGTACTAATGAAAGTAGAATATGTTTTCCTAATTATTATTGGTGGGCTTCACTTTTACCTCTAGAAGTAAACAGGATAGCTCTGTTGGGAAAACATTTCAACATTTGACTGACTATTGGTAGAGAGAGATTTGGGCCATACCTATGATACTTAGAAAATATTCCTTTGGGGCCGGTGAGGTGGTGCTAGAGGTAAGGTGTCTGCCTTGTAAGTGCTAGCCAAGGAAGGACCATGGTTCGATTTCCCAGCGTCCCATATGGTCCCCCCAAGCCAGGGGCAATTTCTGAGTGCTTAGCCAGGAGTAACTACCCCTGAGTATCAAATGGGTGTGGCCCCAAAAACCAAAAAAAAAAAAAAGAAAAGAAAATATTCCTTTTTCTCTGCTTAGGAGTAATTACTGTGTCTCAGACCAGATGCAGTGCTAGTGATTAGATTAGGGTAGACTGTGCCTGCCAGGAGCTATTTCTGAGCAGACAGCCAGGAGTAACCCCTGAGCACTGCTGGGTGTGGCCCAAAAGCCAAAAAAAAAAAAAAAAAGATTAGGGTAGACTGCATGTAACGAAAGTCTTACCTGTTTTACTATATTTCCAACCTAATTTAAGTGATTTTATCTCTTGAGTATAAGAAATGTCATGAACATCACCATATGCCATGAGTCCTGAAATTATTATTATTATTATTGTTGTTGTTGTTGTTATTTATTTATTTTTTTGGTTTTTGGATCACACCCAGCAGTGCTCAGGGTTTATTCCTGGCTCTGGGCTCAGAAATCACTCCTGTCAGGTTCTGGAGACCATATGGAACGCCAGGAATTGAACTCAGGTCTGTCCTGGGTTGGCTACATGCAAGGCAAACACCCTTCCACTGTGCCATCTCTCCAGCTCCATTATTATTGTTATTACTATTATTTTGTGATACTAGTAATTGAACCTAAGAGCTCACACATGGAAGGCAAGTGTGTACCACTGAGCTATAGATCCCTATTCCTACTTACATATATCTTATTATATTTTATTAAAAACATTTGATAGGGTAAAATGAACACTTGTTCATGATATATTTGAGAGGCCTATGGTCCCCTCCCAGTGATTTTTAGCCAACTGAGTTTGAGGTACAATGTTGGGTTACCAGGGCCACCCCTGGTACTTGAGAAACGATAGAACTGTGCCCAATAATATTGACATATGCATGTTTCTAAAATCTGTACTATTTCTCTGGCTCCTGTTTAAATTAAAAAAAAAAAAAAAAGGTTTGTGGGCCATACTCAATATTGCTCTTATACCTATACCAACAGTTAGAAATGGTAGGTTGCGGGGCCGGGTAGGTGGCGCTGGAGGTAAGGTGTCTGCCTTGCAAGCGCTAGCCAAGGAAGGACCGCGGTTCGATCCCCCGGCGTCCCATATGGTCCCCCCAAGCCAGGGGCGATTTCTGAGTGCATAGCCAGAAGTAACCCCTGAGCGTCAAACGGGTGTGGCCCAAAAACCAAAAAAAAAAAAAAAAAGAAATGGTAGGTTGCACAATTATTTAACTTGTTTTTCATAATAATTGCACCATTTTACATTTAGTGAACACATTGGGGGTTTATATTTCTCCCACATCCATGCCAATGTTTGTTATATTCTTCTTTAAAATATTTTGATATTTTAGTGAGTGTGACATGATATCTTACTATGGTTGTTTGTGTGTTTGTCTGTTCTTTTTTTTTTTTTTTTTTGTGGTTTTTGGGTCACACCCGGCAGTGCTCAGGGGCCACTCCTGGCTCCATGCTCAGAAATTGCTCCTGGCAGGCACGGGGGACCATATGGGACGCCGGGATTCGAACCGATGACCTTCTGCATGAAAGGCAAACGCCTTACCTCCATGCTATCTCTCCGGCCCCCTGTTTGTCTGTTCTTTTGGTTTGGGCGCCATACCTGGTCCTGTTCAGGGGCTGTTCATGACTCTGTGTTTGGTAATTGTTTCCAGTGGTACCTATGGGACCATGTGATACTGGAGATTGAACCTGGGCTTAGAACCTGACCATCTGCATGAAAAAGCATGTACACTGATGTTTTGAGCTATCTCCTGGGACATTTTTTTTTTTTTTGAGGGGGACACACGTGGCTGTGCTTAGGGCTTACTTTAGACTCTATGATCAGGAATCCTTCCTGGTGGAGCTTGGGTGACCATTTATGGTGCCAGGGTCAGCCTCATGTAAGGCAAGCACCCAACTAGCTGAACTGTATCTTTAGCCCTTCAGTATGGTTTTGATGTGCATTTCTGTAAAATCTAATGATACTGATTTTCATGTTTGGTGGCTACTTATAGCCACCAAAGATTTGGAGATTACCTTTCGAGTTCTTTGTCCAAAATGGACATGCCTTTCTATTTTAGGCATTATGGTTTACAGCACTTTAATAATAAGGTTTCATACATAACACAGTCCAGCATAACACCCTTCCTGAGAGTGCTCATTTCCCTCTACCATTGTCTTAGTGACCCCCCTTTCATGTTCCTTTAAGTTTTCTACTGAAGACCAATTCTTAGAGTCTGTTGCCTTTGGACATTTGTTATACTCCTACTTTGTTTATGTCCCATATATGGGAGAAATTATTCTGGATGTGGTCCTTTCCTTCTGACTAACTTCACTAGGCATGGTACTCCCTATATCCATTCATGTAGCAGCAAATTACATGATTTCATTTTTTCTTATAGTAAGTAGTATTCCTGTGTGGTACAAAAGCTTCTTATGCTTTAATTTTTTTTAGAGGTGGATGGGACACAACCAACTTATGTTTTAGGCATTAAATGTTCCAATACCAATTCATCACCAGAGTGACCTTCCCTCCACCAATGTCTCCAGTTTCCCACCCACCACCCCAACTTGCCTCTTTACTTTATATGGATTTCTAAAACACAAAGGAAAAATGGAATTATCAAAATTTAGATCAACAAAAGTTATTTGTAGTAATTGTTATATTTCACAATGGTGTTACTGAAGTAATTTTCTCAGGATTTACTGGACTACATGGTGCTAATTGATACTTCTGTATTATTGTTTTTGCTCATTAAGCTTAGTGGTCTTCTGTGCAGCTTTTCCATAAGATTTGCTGTGATTCTACAGAACTAACAGCATTGTGAAATTGAGAGGTTCTGAGAGGTCCAGGAGTTATAAAGGTGAAACAATGTGATGGCTCAGCAGCTTAAAGAGGTCAGTTGTGGAGCTGGGCCATTTCTACAAGGAGGTTGCTAGATGGAGGTGTGCTTCTCCTCAAAAAGCCAAAATAAACCAATAAATGTTTCATGTATTTCAGAGAATCAGACAAAGAAAGATAAAGACATTATTCATTGTATAGTAGATGTAATCTACAGAGAGGAAGAGCAATTGACCACACGATTGGGATGTTTTATTTTTTTATCTTTTATTTTTTTTTCTTTCCCTTTTTTTTTTTAGGGTCACACCTGGAAGCACTCAGGAGTTACTCCTGGCTCTGTGCTCAGAAATCGCTGCTGGCAGACTCAGGGGACCATATCGGATGCCAGGAATTGAACTACTGTCCCTCCTGGGTCGGCTGCGTGCAAGGCAAATGCCCTACTGCTATGCCATCTCTCCGCCCTCAGGATTGGGATTTTTTTTTTTGTGGTTTTTGAGTCACACCCGGCAGTGCTCAGGGCTTACTCCTGGCTCCATGCTCAGAAATTGCTCCTGGCAGGCACGGGGGACCATATGGGATGCTGGGATTCGAACTGATGACCTCCTGCATGAAAGGCAAACGCCTTACCTCCATGTTATCTCTCCAGCCCCAGGATTGGGATTTTTAAAAGGAAAAAAGGAGGAAGAAAATATCTTCCTCGATAAGCCTTGACTCATTGGTGCTTGGTGTAGTTCAGATGTGAGTTGGAGAAACTGAGAGAAAATGGGCTAGGGACTGGAGCTGGTAATGATTTCTAAGACAATAAAGGAAGAGAGGGCCATTAATCAGTGAAGTGTTAACAACGGTAATATTTTAGGCAATGACAGTAGAGGAGGAAATAACTGCTATAAGTGTTGTGAATGTCTGTGGCCTGTGTCTGTCTGAAGGACCTGTGGTGTGTTTATTCATTCTTCTGCTAGTGCCAGGTGGTTAGAATATCCTAATATCTGGCCTTGAGTATTTTTATTTATTATTATTATTATTGGTTTTTGGGTCATATCAGGCAGTGCTCAGAGGTTACTCCTGGATCTACACTTAGAAATCGCTCCTGGCAGGCTCAGGGGACCATATGGGATGCCAGGATTCGAACCACTGTCTTTCTGCATGCAAGGCAAAAGCCCTACCTTCAGGCTATCTCTCCGGCCCCCAACATTGAGTAGTTTTTAGAGAACTCTTTTCTTTTGTTTTGTTTTTGGGCCACACCCGGTGACGCTCAGGGGTTACTCCTGGCTATGCAGTCAGAAATCGCTCCTGGCTTGGGGGACCCAATGGGACGCCAGGTGATCAAACCATGGTCTGTCCTAGGCTAGCGTGTTAAAGGTAGACACCTTACGCCCTGCACCACCATTCCGACCCTAGAGAACTCTTTGTTAAGGACTCTGTGTAGGCACTGGCACCTGATAACATGAAGAGAGTTGGAGGAGGAAAAGTCAGGGACTAGACTTGAGTAATGGAAAAGTCTCTTATTGGGGAGGATAGTAACCAGAGACTTGGAATTATACAGATCTAGTCTCAGATTTCAATTTTATATTTGTATCATTGTAGATAAGCTAGTATGAAAATATAATTGTAGCACTTACCTTTTAATGTTACCAGGATAATTAGAGATGATGTTTATAAACCTCTTTGCAGTGCTTCTCACGCCTAAGGTATTCTGATAAAAGTAAGTGTGATTGTGTTTTCAGAACACTTTTCTTAGATTACCCATGAATTTTCTTGTTTGTGACCTCTTGGGGATTTGTTTTAATTAGAACTCAAGTGCATGTAAATTCACTTATTTACTTGAATGTGGATGGAAATGGCAGCTGGAATGAGAGCTGGAGGAATTATTGTTGTTAGTGTTTGGCTGAAAACTCTTATTTTTGCTTTTGGGCCACACTTGGTGCTTGGGTTGTTCCTGGTGCAGAGCTGGTGACCAAGCTAGTGGCTCTCATGCATTTGAACTTTCTATCCCTCACCTCTTGGCTGAAAGTTCTTAAGGGTTGGCTCTAGTCTTCATAAACTAATTTCTTTATTCTTTTTTTCGGTTTCCTTTATTTTGAATGATCTCTTTTTAAGTAACATTTACTTCTTAATTATTAAAAATTGTGGTAAATATATAATTACAAATTTTACAATTTAAAAATGTTCAATGATTAATTGCATTTATATTGCTGAGCGTTGATTCCATCATCCAGTACATTTTTCATGTTGTATGACTGAAATACTGTAATCATTAAATAATCCCTACTTTCTCTTGTCTTAGTTTGTACTAACTACTATTCTGCTGTCACACCTACGTTTTCTATTTCTAAAAGTCCATTGACAGGTGGATGTGTTCATAAATGCTTTGGTTGCTTCTGCCTTCTGATGATTTGTGAATTTCCCGAGTTTCCCTTTGGACTCCCCCTCCTCCAGTTGGGAGCTGCCCAAGTAGTGCTCAAGGGACCTGGATTACCCTCTATAATTCTTGGTCAATCGGGCCAATTCATCCAATCATAGGACTCAAGGAATTCTACTTGAACCTGTAGTACTGAGAACTACCAAGGCACCACAGCAATGTTTCAGGACTAGCAGAGTAAAACTTTAGTGGTACTTGGAGGCCTCTTGGGCTAGCCATGCTATATGATTCTGGAATCAAACTTGGGTTTCACACCTGAGCCCCATCTGTTTCTTTGGGCTCCTCCCCATGGTTTTTTGAATACAGCAAATCCCTCCTTTCTTTTTCTTCACAAATTTAGGTAGAATAGCTTCTTAGTACTCGCTATTTTTTAATATTAGAGACATAGAAGTGAATAAAAACAAACAAAAACAAATAAACAAGGTTTTTCAAACTTATATTCTGGTGGTGAGAATGGTTTTCCTCTTTGGAAACTTTATAGGACTGGTTTTCTGATTTGTGGAGTTTTTGTTAGTCCAGTTATTGATAGTATACTAACAACTTGGATTTTAGTTACCTTTTCCTTTGTGCCTCAATCAGTTTGGAACTTTCTGAAGCTTTTTATGAGATCCTTGGGTCGACCTGATTGCTACTTTGTACTAACTGCCCTTTAGATATCTTTACTATAATGTAAATTGTCTGCTATGTTGGGATAAGCTCCTTCTGGACTGGTGTCTTTGTTGACTGAGTCATGTATATCTTCTCAGCCAACTTTACTAGATTTGGCATTCTTGTATTCTGGGACAGACCCCTGACATCTGCAACCATATCTTTTTTTATCATTGCCTACCTTTCACTTTGTACTCCAGCAACATTGAAATGAACGACATTTCTCTGTACAAGTTAAATTGTTCCTGTACTCTGGGTTGTCCCTTTTTCCTAAAATGCTCTTCTCTTCTTTATCTAGTTCACACCTTCCTTTTTTAAACCAAGCATGTTGAACAAAGACTCCTATGATTCTTTCTAGACTCTTTCACTGCTGCCTTCTCTTGGTCTTTATCATATCATATAGTAACTGCCCGGTACCATGCTCTGAGGGATCTCGATTTTAATACTAGGTTGTAGCTAAATTTCTTCCATCTTCTACATTCATCAAGCCTCATTTTTCTTCTCCTTCACTGAACTGACTGCTGACAGACATTCTGGAATGAAATTGACCTCCTGGGAATCTGGTTGGATTTCGTCTTTATTGTTCTTCCATTGTGTTCACCTCTTGCAGTTGTGTCAGTTCTCACAAGATTAACATAATCCTTTTGTATACAAATAATACACCTTTTATATCATTACCTAGCAGAGGTCCCAATGATTTTGATCTACACTAATGGCATTTAATATATCTATTTTTGGGGGGAGGTACAAATCTGTCAGTGCTAGGGCTTACTCCTGATTCTGTACTCAGGAATTACACCTAACTAGCTTCTGGGGTCATAGAGGATGCTGGAGATTGAACCTGGACCTGCTGTGTGCAAGGCAAACATTCTTCCTGTTATCCAGTTGCTCCAGCTCTAATATTTTCATTCGTCTTCAATATATTTTTTCCACCTTGTTTTTGTTTTGTTTTATTTTTGTTTTGGTTTTTGGGTCACATCCGGCAGTGCTCAGGGGCTACTCCTGGCTCTACTTTCAGAAATCGCCCCTGGCAGGCTAGGGCTATGGGATTTGAACCACCAGGATTGAGTTGAACCGCTGGGATTTGAACCATCAACCTTTTGCATGCAAGGCAAACGCCTTACCTCCATGCTATCTCTTCGGCCCCCCTCCTTTTTTTTTAAAGTGCCTATAATGGATGATTTGAAATTTTGACAAATATTTCCTTATTTTTATCTTTCTTTATGTTCCACTTATATTCTACCCTGAAGGAATTGAGGGGGGGATGGCACTCCTAGCAGTGGGGATCCTATGGGGTATCAGGAATAGAACCTGGGTTTGGGGGCTAGAGTATTAATAGAGCAATTAGGGTACTTTCCTTGGCACACACCCAAGCCGGGTTTGATCCTCAGCATCTCATATGGTCCCCCAATCCCACCAGGCATAATTTCTGAGTGCAGAGCCATGAGTGATCTCTAAACATTTCTGTATATGACACAGAAACTTGAAAATAAAACAAAAGGAAACAAAACAAAATATAAAAACCAAACCCTGGGTTGGCTGCATTGAAGGCAAGTAACCTACCCAGTTACTATATTATTCCTCAGTCCTTATTTATTGCAGTTTTTATTTTTTGTTTTTGAGCCATACCTGGCTATGCTCAGGACTTCTGGCTCTGTGATCCTCGCAACCTAGGGGAAACTATACGGTAGTGGGAATTGAACCCAGGCCAACTACATGCAAGAAAAGTGTCCCTACTTGCTGTACTCTGGCCCCACTTGCAGTTTTTAAAAAAATTTCCCCCATAGGGGCCGGAGAGATAGCATGGAGGTAAGGCATTTGCCTTTCATGCAGAAGGATGATGGTTCAAATCCCAGCGGTTCAAATCAATCCCAATGGTTCAAATTCCAGCGTCCCATATGGTCCCCTGTGCCAGCCAGGGGCGATTTCTGAGCCTAGAGCCAGAGGTAACCCCTGAACACTGCTGGGTGTGACCCCCCCCCAAAAAAAAAATTTCCCCCATAAAATCATAAGTTTTCAAAATGATTTTTTTGTTTGTTTTTTGTTCTTGGGCCACACTTGTTGATGCTCAGGGGTTACTCCTGGCTATGCGCTCAGAAATCGCTCCTGGCTTGGCGGACCCTATGGAACACCAGGGGATCGAACCGAGGTCCGTCCTAGGTCAGCACTTGCAAGGCAAACACCCAACCGCTTGTGCCACTGCTCTGGCACTTCAAAATGATTTTTGATTAACTTTGGATAATGTGCATTTTCCGGTAGTAATACAGTTTATTAAGGGCTGAAAGATAGTTTTTTTATAGGCCTCTCTGATGGTGCTTAGTTAACTGTTGAGTGCTCTTAAGTTGAATCTGAGACTCCTATATGTGAAGCGTATACTCATCCCTTTGAGTTATGGCCTGAGGCCCATAACAATAACTTTATTGGACATTTGGATTACTTTATATTTTCCAAATATGATAAATAACACTATTATAAGCATTTTTAGTGATAAATTGTGGCCTATGTTATTTTATAGCTTTCTCCTGGAACATTGGAAAAGGATAATTGAAGTAAAAGTATAAACATTTTTTGGGGGGCTACACCTGGTGGTGTTCAGGGGTTATTCTAACTCTGCACTCAGAAATCACTCCTGGCAGGCTTAGGAGACCATGTAGGATGCGGGGAATCGAATTGGAGCCCATCTAGGGTTGGCTGCATGCAAGTCAAATGCCCTACGGCTGTGCTATTGCTCTGGTCCAATATAAATATTTTGTTTGGGGACCAGAGAGATAGCAGAATGAGTAGGGTAAACACCTTGCATGCAGTTGACTCAAGTTTGACCTCTGGCACTATATAGGATCCCCTGAGAAACTACAGTAGTTGGGGCATGAGTAATAGAACAGCAGGTAGGAACTTTGCCTTTCATTTGGCCGTCCTGGCATTTATCCCCAGCATCCCATATAATCCCCCAATTATGCCAGGAATAATTCCTGAGTGCAGAGTCAGGAGTAATTCCTAAGCACTGCTAGGTGTGACCCAATCCCTCAAACAAAACAGAAAAATCCAACATTTTGTTTTGGGTCAACATCTGGTAGTGCTCAAGCCCTCTTTCCAGAATGGTGTTTGAGAGTTGCTCCTGGCTATGCAGTCCTAGAGATTGAACCCTGAGTAAAGCATGTGAACTAGCCTTTTGAGTTATCTCCCCAGCCCCATTAGCACAGTGATTTTAACTCTTAATCTCTTGGGGACTCTCTTATCTGTAAACAGACCCACAAACTATTTCTACCACATAATCTTGATAAGATTAATCAATTCACAAAGCACTATCTTCTTTTTTTGTTTGCTTTTGTCATTGCTATAATAGGTACTATTCTAAGCTAGTTATCTGTATTTAATTTTCATGACAAATTACTTTTTTTTTCTTTTTTCTTTCTAACTGCTGTATTATCTCCCAGCTCCACAACAAATTAATTTTCTTTGGTGCTTCTCAGGCAGTGCTTGGGATCCCTGAGGGCATTTCCATTAACACTCACTAACTAGACTGAATGGTGTAGTGTAAGGACCTAAGGATGTGCCTCTGTTTGGGCCCTGCTTGAACTCTGCACTGCCAATCACCAGAGCCACACATGTGGTGGTATTTGGGGACAGAATTAGGGTCCTGCTTATATGGAGAAAGTACCCCCAGCTCCTGTCCCTGTCCCCTCAACAAAGGTTTTTGTTTTGTTTTGGGACTTACCCAGTGATGCTTCAGGGGTTACTCCTGTCTCTACACTCAGAGATCACTACTGGCAATGCTGAGGGGACCATATGAGAAATGGGGGATTGAAACCAGGTCTAGCATGTGCAAGGCAAGTTCTTACCCACTGTACTGTTTGACCTCTCATTTTTTTTCTTTTTTCTTTTTGGTTTTTGGGCCACACCCAGTGATGCTCAGGGGTTACTACTGGCTATCTGCTCAGAAATAGCTCCTGGCAGGCATGGGGGACCATATGGGATGCGGGGATTTGAACCAACCACCTTAGGTCTTGGATCGGCTGCTTGCAAGGCAAACACCACTGTGCTATCTCTCCGGCCCCTCTCATTTTTTTTTAAATTGTGCCTACTTATGTATATAAATAGTATATATGTAGTAGTAGTATATATGTTGTATATAAATCATGGTGAGGTAAAATTGGAGACTGTAAGAAAGTTACTATTTATTAAATTTATAAATCTGTTATGTAAACAAACCTGCTTTGTAAACTTGTACATTTTCTGTATTTTTCCTTTTTATCCCCTTCTTTGGGCCACACTCAGTTCTACTCAGGGCTGACTTCTGGCTCTACATGCAGGGATCACTTCCATCTTGGGTTTGGGAGACCATATGAGGTGCTGGAGATGGAACACAGATCAGCTTGTGTGCAAGTCAAGTGCCTTACCCATTGTATTATTGCTCTAGCCCCTGTACATTTTCTTTTATCTTCTCTATAGTTCTGAAAGATTAATTATGATCATTTTCACATGAGGAAATAGTTTCAGGAAGATGAGGAAATTTTCATGTTCATGTATTTTGTAAGAAGTTAGTTGAATGAAGTTTTAGTCTATTTCTAAAATTGTGATTCTTAAAATTTTGTTGGTCAGATCAGATAGTGGATGAAACTCTAGGCTAACAAACTGAGGTAAAGGTATTAGAATCCACTGACTTTTAAGGAAGTAGGGGGTAAAACAACATGTTGCTTTTTTTTTTTTTTTTTTGGTTTTTGGGCCACACCCAGCGGTGCTCAGGGGTTACTCCTGGCTGTCTGCTCAGAAATAGCTCCTGGCAGGCACGGGGGACCATATGGGACACCAGGATTCAAACCAACCACCTTTGGTCCTGGATCGGCTGCTTGCAAGGCAAACGCTGCTGTGCTATCTCTCCAGGCCCTCTTCTTTCTTTCTGTTTAGTCAGTTGTCCCTTCCTCTAGATCAAATTAGAAATCTATAGGATATAGGTATTTCATAGTCAAAATTATACTTGCAACAGTTGTTGATGGCATGTGGCAGTTCTGAATGTTTTAGCCAAATGGCAACTAACTGAAAACGTTATATATTTTTTTACGGCAGCTGTACCAGGCTGCCAGATGGGATTTTAAATTGGCATGTTCAGAAAAAGGAGGCTAATTAAAAATGTCAATTTGCAACCTGATGTTGCCATGTTAGAATTTTCTAATTTTTTCTCCACTAAGGAATAGGAAATATTTCATTAAATTCCTGTTAAATTGCTTACACTTGTTGCACTCAGCACAGATGTGCTTAGCTGACTGAAATGTTTTTTTAAAATTGTGTGCAATAGAAGAGAGAAAAAAGTGCAGTTGCAGTTCAGAGTCTAGAATGGCTATCCAATGTAGTGTTTTTTTTTTTTTTTTTTTTTTTGCTTATGGATTTGATTTAGCAGTTGCTTTTGTAGTTGCGCTATAAATTGAGTCATGATGCTATAGTTTTGAGAGACATAGACTTCATAGATGTTGATCTATTTAAAATAACTTGTATTTAAATTGCATCAGATGGACTTTGTCTTTTTTAACATGCAACTTCTTCTTTTTTTTTTTTGGTTTTTGGGTCATACCCAGCAGCGCTCAGGGGTTACTCCTGGCTCTATGCTCAGAAATCACCCTGGCAGGCTCGGGGGACCATATGAGATGCCGGGATTCAAACCACTGTCCTGCATGAAAGGCAAATGCCTTACCTCCATGCTATCTCTGGCCCCACAACTTCTTCTTCTTCTTTTTTTTTTAATTCACTTTTTGTAGCAACTCGCTGACTAGTCTTCCATACTGCCTTTCTGAGAGCTTTGTTAAATGTAGATTCTTTCCTATAACCCGAGTTCCAGGCTCTAAAACAAGGATCTGGTGAGACACGGGTCTAGAAGCAAATGTTGATGCAGGAAATAATCCACACTGAAAAAGTACAAGAATGGATTCAGGAAATCCAACACTCAAGCCAGAAATACTACCACACATGCCTTCTTCTCCTAAGAAGGAAAGCAGCTTAGTGGAAGAAGACCAAAGAATGAGCGCCTGTCTTCCTCAAACCCAGGCTTATTGTCACAAGAACCAGGCCATATCCCAGGGTAGAGGAGGAATACTAGGTAGGGAATAATACAATAATCCCATCACCAGATTACACCATAGGGTGGAATATGAATATTAATTAAGGTGAGACAGTAGCCCATCACTTTTCTGCTTTAAATGTTTAGAGGTTTTCCACAGCTTTGAGGTTAAAATTCAAACCCTTCTGATTGCTTTCTAATAATTGTGGTTTTCACAGTTTCGGATGATGTGTTATTACACTGATTCTAGTCTGTAAAAGACAGTGAAGTATGGTGTGGAAGAAAGGAGGAACAAATGACCTGATACTTAGCATCATACCTAAGAGACATTTCCTAGGAATTTATGAAGAGCTGAGTACTTGTATTAAAAAAAAGAAAGAAGAAAAAGAAGAAAAATTAAACATCTGTGCTTTCTCATTGAACATTTCCAACCAGAAGGAGCTAGACTGATCATGTGTGCTTTAGAAAACTTACACAATCTCTACATAATACTAGTCAATTGAACTTTTGGTAGTGCTGGAAATATTCAGTATCTGTATTATCTTTAAAGTATTCATATGGCTGGGCACTGACAGTCCAAGTATACCCACTCTGTTTTGAAATCTGTGGAGCATTCATATTGGCTACTCCTAGTAGGCTGGGGGATCATATCACAGGGCTCTGGCATGTAAAGCATGCACTCCAGTTCTTTGATACATCTCCATGGTCCCAATACATTTAATGTTAATTTAAAATGTTCCTGCTGTCTTAGAACATTAATAGGTTCCCTGCTTTCCAAGAATTGAGAAATAAAGTCAGAGTGATAGTATAGCATGCAGCTGGGGTTCCATCCCCAGCACCGTGTATCTGAATGCCACCAGAAATGATCCCTGAGTGCAGAGCCAGGAGTAAGCCCTAACCACTGTCAGGTATAGCCTAAAAATAAAAGCAAAACAAAACAAAACAATATAGTAAATAATCACTTCTAAATCTTCACTCAGCATAACATATTCTGATTCAGAAAGAAATGAGGAATTTTAAAAATGCCTTTTGTTTGTTTGGTTTTTGGGCCACACCCGGTGAGGCTCAGGGGTTACTCCTGGCTATGAGCTCAGAAATGCTCCTGGCTTGGAGGATCTTATGGGATGCTGGGGGATCAAATCGCAGTCCGTCCTAGGTTAGCAGGTGCAAGGCAAATGCCATACCACTCCGTTTTCGCTCCAGCCCCTTTATTTTACTTTTTTTTTTTTTTTTGGTTTTTGGGTCACACCCGGTGACGCTCAGGGATTACTCCTGGCTATGCACTCAGAAATCACTCCTGGCTTGGGGGACCATATGGGACGCCGGGGGATCGAACCGCGGTCCGTCCTAGGCTAGCGTAGGCAAGGCAGGCACCTTACCTCTAGCGCCACCGCCCGGCCCCTATTTTACTTTTAACTGTATTTAAACACCATGGTTTGCATTGTTGTTCATAATACAGTTTTTTTTGGGCATAATACATAGTTCAGTATTCCAACTAATTCCACCACAAGTGTGATCTTTTTCCACCATGTTTCCAGTTCCACGTTCTTAGCCCCAAATTCGCCTCCTGAGCAGGCGAATAAAATAATAAAATAATTTATTTTACATTGCTTGTTACAACAAAATGTCTGGAGCTGAAGAGAGTACAGCAGGTAGGGCACTTGCCTTGCGTCTGGCTGACTCGAGTTTGATCCCTGGCATTCCTTATAGTCCCCCAAACACTGCCAGAAGTGATCCCTGAGTGTAGAGCCAGGGCAAACTCTGAGCACAGCCAGGTGTGACCCCAAACCACAACAACTCCCACCCAAAAGGTCAATGGAATTATCAAAAAAGACCTAATTTTATGTAAAAGGAAATTTGTGAAAGTTTTATATCTCAGAATGAGGCTATTAAAGTTATTGTCTGAAGGTTTACTGAACAGTTTGTTGCTAGATAAACATTCTGTTTTATTATCTTTTTTTTTTGAGCTTAGATGGCTTCTGTTCTACTTTCCCTTCTTTTTTTTGAATTTTGGGTCACACCCAGCAGCGCTCAGGGGTCACTCCTGCTACACGCTCAGAAATCGCTCCTGGCAGGCTCCGGGGACCTTATGGGATGCCGGGATTCAAACCACTGACCTTAGGCAAATGCCTTACCTCCATGCTATCTCTCCAGTCCCACTACTTTCCCTTCTAATTTGTAGTTAGGTTGCCATTATTGTAGAATTTGGAGGTGGTTTGTGGCCATGTATCTGGTCTCATGATTTAGAAGTTCCAGAGCTGGGGCAATTCTTAGCCCCTTCTTCTCTTGAGGGGGACCCAGAATTTTTAGCGTAACACCCAGTGATGAGGAGTCTGGGAGGAATGGGGTGGAGTCATTGTGGCAACAAAGTGAAGCTAACCTGCAGAGTTCATATTTAAAAGGTTCTAAAACAGGGGTCTTAAACTCAATTTACCTGGGGGCCCAGGAGGTGAAGTCGGGGTGAGGCAGGGCCACATAAGGGATTTCACAAAAAAAAAAAAAGTCCTCAAACGTCATTATTAACAGTTTTAATTATTTCTTCTGAACATGAATAGAACATTGAGTGAAGATCACGAACAGTTCTTCTGAACATGGCATCTTTTGCCTATTTCTTGCTGCCAGAGACTTGACAAAGCTTCTTCTCACAAATCTGAACCACATTTGGCTTTAGAGAGGAAGCAGTTGAGACTCTAGTATGGCTTGAAGATGATCATCATTAAGTCTAGACCTGTACTTTGACTTACTGAAGTTCAATGTGGAGAATAACTTTTCACACAAATATGTGCTCCCAAAAAGGCACATGGTGCGCTTGAACATTCTGGAAAGCTCAGGGAAGCTGGGGGGCAATTATCTCAAAAATTGCCCATGCATGTCTGCTTTTCCACTAATCTCCCTGAACTTGGCTTTGAGATCAGAGTTGCATTGCAGGTCAGTGAGCTCCATTTGAAGCACAGGAGGGACATCTTGCACATCAAAGGAAAAGGGGTCCACAAAAATTTGGAAAGTGGCTTTTGTGCTTTTTGAAGTCTGCAAATCTGTGATCAAATTCCTTCTCTAGCTTAAAAATAGCATCAACATATTTCTCACCACTGAATGGTATGCCTGCATCCACAAGTTCCTTGCATGCTGGGAAATGGCAAAGGTTTGTCTGAGAGAGATTGGATTTCCATAACACAAGTTTTGTGGAGAATGCTCTCAAGTTGTCATAGGCTGCACTGATAAGCTGCCCCAGGCCTTGTAACATCTTGTTTGTTTAGTACATTCTGCTTATGTGTGATGTCAACAAGAAAAGCTAAGCCCATGAGCCATTTGTGATCACTCAACTCAGAAACAGCATTCCCATCCTACTCCATGAAGGCTTTCATTTCTTCTCTCAACTCAAAAAATTTTTTCAGGACATTTTCCCTCCTGAGCCAACGTACCTCTGTGAAATAGAGCACATCTCCATATTCTGACTCCATTTCCTCTAAAAAAGCACGGAACCCCCTGTGCTTTAAGCCCCGGATCTGATTTGGTTGATGCATTTCACAACAATAGACATCACATTGTCGGCAGGCATTTACTGCAAAGGGCCTGCTGATGTATAATGCAGTGAAGAGGAGGGTATAGAGAAGTTTTTTTTGAACAAGTGCCACCAGTCCATTTTTCCTCCCTGTCATCGATGGCGCTCCATCGGTTATTATTCCAACAAACCTCTTCCATGGCAAACCTGCATTCTCAATGGCATCACACAGATGCCGAAATATCTCATTAGCGGTGGTCTGGCCATGTATTGGAATTATTGTGAGCAGCTCCTCTGTCAATTCAAAATTGCAATCAACACCACGGACATAAATTGTGAGCTGCGCAGTGTCTGTTATATCTGTGTCCTCGTCAAGAGCAACTGAGTATGCATCAAAACATTTGGCTTTCTCACACAGTTGATGTGACTTGACATGTCAGAAATGCGCTCTGCCACAGTGTTGGCAGAAAGGCTGATTTTGCTAAACTGACCTTTCTTTTCCGGACAGATAATACTTGCAGCCTGTAATATGCATTTTTTAACAAACTCCTTCTGTGAATGGTTTTCCTGCCTTAGCAATCATCTCACTAACCATGTAACTAGCTTCGACTGATGCAACATTCTCTTTGGTTTCTTTCTTGAAGAAATCATGTTGCCTCATTAGACATGTCCATTTCCTTGATATTTTGCACATTCCTCAGCATGTTTAGTTGAATAATGGTGTTTCAAGTTGTATTCCTTGTGAACTGCAACTTTCTCTGAGCAAATAAGACATGTGGGGATGCCCCTGTGCTCAACAAAGACATACTGAGTCTCCCACTTTTCCTGAAATTGTCTGTGCTCGTCATCAATCTTTCTCTTCACTGCAGGCTTTGATGAAGTCATGATGAAGGTATGACAAAATCTAATTCTGTAATAAACTTCTCTCCCTTAGGCCTCCGATAATGCAAGGGACAGTGGGCAGGAGCAGCAGAAATGACGTCTGCGCTAGGTGCAAAGTATTCGTGATTATTCGCTTACCAAATATTCGCAATAAAAAATCGCATTAGTAAGAAAAAATAGCAAAAAAATATGTATTAAACATTTACATACCCCGAACGGAACTGCTCGGGGTATGTTAGTGTTTAATGCGATTTTTTTCTTACTAATACGATTTTTATTGCGATTATTTGGTAAGCGAATAATCTCAAATACTGCGTTATTTGAAGGCCGGCCGCGGGCCACAAAATGTTGTACGGAGGGCTGCAAGAGGCCCATGGACCATGAATTTGAGACCCCTGTTCTTTTTTTTTTTTTTTTTTTTGTTTTTTGGGCCACACCCATTTGACGCTCAGGGGTTACTCCTGGCTATGCGCTCAGAAGTCGCTCCTGGCTTGGGGGACCATATGGGACGCTGGGGGATCGAACTGCGGTCCGTCCTAGGCTAGCGCAGGCAAGGCAGACACCTTACCTCTAGTGCCACCGCCCGGCCCCGAGACCCCTGTTCTAAAAGTTCATTTTTGGTTGGTGGGCGACCTGGCTGTGCTCAGAGTTTACTCCTGCCTCTGCACTCAGGGATCTTTCTTGGTGAAACTCTGGGAAACAAATGGGATGCCAGGGATCAAACTTGGGTAGGCTATATCCAAGGCAAGTAAGTACGTTTTTTTTTTTTTTTTTTTTGGTTTTTGGGCCACACCCGGCGGTGCTCAGGGGTTACTCCTGGCTGTCTGCTCAGAAATAGCTCCTGGCAGGCACGGGGGACCATATGGGACAACGGGATTCGAACCAACCACCTTTGGTCCTGGATCGGCTGCTTGCAAGGCGAACGCCGCTGTGCTATCTCTCCGGGCCCAAGTAAGTACCTTTTATGATGTTCTATCTTTCCATCCCAAATTATCTTGTTTTCTGTGTCATTGACAATGGAGTTTATAATCAAAGATAATTTGGTATGAGTTCTTGTTTTATAGATTAGGGGCATTTAACCCATCCTGGGGAATAGGGATGAGGGTCTTAGCAGGTGGCCATCCTTTCTAGATTATATCTAGTTCTTGTCACAGGCTGTGATTACTTTCCTTCGTACTAACTGCTTATTTTCTCTCTAACTATTCTAGTCAGAATTCTTGCTTTCCCTGTAGCCTGCTGCCTGGCTAGGACATTGTGGCATTTTCTATTTCTGTCATTCTATGTTAAGTTAATTATGTCTAAAAAAAATTCCACCTGCACATGTGCCAGTTTCTATAGAGAAAAATAGGAGAGAGGAAGTCTTTATGTAAGATTTTTTTTTTTTTTTTTTTTTTTTTTGGTTTTTGGGCCACACCCGGTAACGCTCAGGGGTTACTCCTGGCTATGCGCTCAGAAGTCGCTCCTGGCTTGGGGGACCATATGGGACGCCGGGGGATCGAACCGCGGTCCGTCTCCTAGGCTAGCGCAGGTAAGGCAGGCACCTTACCTCCAGCTCCACCGCCCGGCCCTTTATGTAAGATTTTGAGCAAAAAGAACTTTGCTTCAGACATCCCAACTGCTAGGTGAACCAGAAGTGTTCTGGCGAGAACCCAAGTAATATTATATTATGAAGATTCTAAGGAGGATATAGGTAAAACCAGATAATAAAATAGCCAAACAATAACAAAATACCAGTTTTAAAAATTGTTCTATTTGAACGAAGCTAATAAACTAGGCAACTTAAAGAAAGGAAGAAAGAAAAGGAATGTTTCTGAAGGAATATGAATTGAGTAATTCTTGTATGCTCTTGTATATTGATGTTTCCATTTTCAAATGAGAAAATTAAAGTTCAGAGAGGTAGATTGGAAGTCTGAGTTTGAATATGAACTCTTCTACATTGTTTCCCCTTTTAGTGGTTAAGATTTTTTAAGTTAGGTTAATCGTGTATTTCTTCTTATCTGGTGACTAAAAGACACAGGAAGGGTATTAGGTAAAAGCAAGGCAAAGAATTATTTTAAAGAAAACACATATGGGGCCAGAGTGATAGCCCAGTGGTAAGGCATTTGCCTTGCATGTGGCTGATCTGGAACACAGGTTCGATTCCTGGCATCCCATATGGTCCCCTATCTGCCAGGAGCTATTTCTGAGCGAAGAGGCAGGAGTAACCCCTGAGTGTTGCTGGGTGTGGTCCCAAAACAAAAACAGACAAAATCTGTGAAAAAGTCAAATCCAAATACATAGTGGATATTCAATTAAAGCTGAATGGAAGTTTCTAACCATAACTATTATCAGAGACAGACAGTATTAAAATTCCTGGAACTAGGGCCGGGAAGGTGGCGCTAGAGGTAAGGTGTCTGCTTTGCAAGCGCTAGCATAGGACGGACCGCAGTTCGATCCCCCGGTGTCCCATATGGTCCCCCCAAGCCAGGGGCGATTTCTGAGCGCATAGCCAGGAGTAACCCCTGAGCGTCAAACGGGTGTGGCCCAAAAACCAAAACCAAAAAAAAAAAAAAATTCCTGGAACTAAAGAATAAAAAGAGATATGAAGAATTAAGAAATGCAACCTTGCAGGACTAGAGTGATAGCATAGTGGGTAAGACATTTGACCTGAATGCAGCAAACCCGGGTTCATGCCCATCAACCCATATGGATCCCAGAGCCTTTTAGGAATGATCCTTGAGCACAGACAGAAGTAAATCTGGGTGTAGGCTTTTCTGCCTCCCCAAAATGAATTGCAACCTTGCATTTAATAAACTCACCTGATGGAAGCTGGAGAGATAGCATGGAGGTAGAGTGTTTGCCTTGCATGCAGAAGGACAGTGGTTCGAATCCCGGCATCCCATATGGTGCCCCGAGCCTGCCAGGAGCGATTTCTGAGCATAGAGCCAGGAGTAACCCCTGAGTGCTGCCAGGTGTGACCCAAAAACCAAAAACCAAAACCAAAATAAAAAACAAACAACAAAATAAACTCAGCTGAGAAGTATATTTGTAACATAATGTATTTGTTAGATAGAAGCTATATGAGAGAAAGGAATTTCTGCTGAGAAACTATTCCTAACAGTTCCTTGAAAGAAGGGACTTATTATGTAGAAAGTTCATTGCATGTTATTTCTCTTTCATTGCCAGTTGTCTTCTTAGCACCTAGCTAGGCTTTTTTTGGGGGGTTTGTTTTTGGGCCATTCTCAGTGATGCTCAGAGTTTACTTCTGGCTCTGTGTGAGGAATCATCCTGGTGGGGTTCAGGGAATCATATTGGATGCTGAGGATAAAACCTGAATTGGCCATGTGCAAGGCAAGTGCCCTCGCTGTATCATAAGTATAGACTCCCCCCCCAGTGGTATTAATAGTGTTATTTTGTTTTATTGTGTTGCCTTGTTTTATTGTGTTTATTTTATTTAAAGTTTAAGTTTCTGCTTTTTAGATAAGCAATTTAAAATGAATTATAAATTCATAAATGAATCATAAATTCTGAGGTACAAAGAATTAAAGAGCATAAGGGACTGGGGGAGATGTTATGGATTGTATTGCATGCCTTCCAAGTAGAGAACCTGAATCCATCCTTGGCACAATACGACCCCCTGAGTCTTGCTGAAATAATTCTGGAGACCCCAAGCACTGCCAGGGTGACCTTACTGGTTCCTGGTAGAAAACTGATGGGATTGGCCTCCACACCCTCTAACTACACTATTTGAGAACCTCCCTACCTCCTCTAAAAATGAACTTAAGTGAAAACAGGAGATTTGCTTAGTGTTGGATATGCAGTATGATATGGAATCTTTCTCAGGTTGGAGATAGTGAGTGATGCTTGCTCTTTAAAGGGCCGTTGTTTGTCAGTATTCTTTTGCCCAAATCAAATATAAAAGCCACTCAGAAATAGAGTGCCACCGAAGGAGACTGATGATAGTTTTGAACAGTGTTAAAACTGGGATACTCATTTGTGGTCTTAGTAGGTGTGTGTGTGTGTGTGTGTGTGTGTGTGTGTGTGTGTGTGTGTATGTGGTGAATGATTATGCACGCATGTGTGTGCAAGCCTTAAGTGTCAGTGTATGTGTACTATCCTGGTGTACAATAACTGTCATTAGTTTGTGCTACTTTCCCTTTAATTCCCTATAATCACTTGCAATCTTGCATTTAATAAACTCAGCTGACAAGTATATTTGTAACATAATGTATTTTGTTTTGTTTTGTTTTTGTTTTGGGTCACACCCGGCGGTGCTCAGGGGTTACTTCTGGCTCTATGCTCAGAAATTGCTCCTGGCAGACACAGGGGATCACATGGAATTCTGGGATTCAAGCACTGTTGGTCCTGGGTCGGCCACTTGCAAGACAAACGCCCTAATGCTGTGCTATCTCTCCGGCTCCCAATAATTACTTATTTATACTTTACAAGAGTACCCAAGAGTGCTGGTGATAACCAAGATTATACTTAGCAAGTGTTCAGGAAACCACAAAGCGCTGGAGATTGAAATTAGGACTCTGTGCATGTCTAGCATGCAGTTCAGTTCTTAGAGCTATGTCCTTGCCTCCAGCTTAAACAATTTTGATGTCTGCACAGTGCATCTTTTCTGCAGTATTGAGTTTACAGAGTATCTCAATGTTATTTCAATGCAGTATATTTCAATGTTATTATTTCACTGAAAGTGTAGGTTGTCAAATCTCCCTGAGTAGTTGTCTTTGTCAACTTCTAGTACAGCTTATTCTATTTTATATTGTATGGTGGTTAAGGGACTGGGCTTTGGAATCAGTGCCTGGGTGTGAGGTTGGTTTTAATATCCAGTAACGTGATTTTAAAGCAAGTGACTTGAGTTTTTAAGTTCAGATTTCCAATTTGTAAAGGAGATCATACTAGTGTTTTTTTTTATCAGAATTGATGAGAATTTATGCCTGCTTATAATAAACACTCAATAGACATGAACTGTTATTATTTATCTTAAGCCAGATTGCCACAATGTGCAGCTTATGTATCTATAAATAAATTGTGGTTAAAATCCCAAACATTGGGGTTCAAGTGATTATAGGGAATTAAAGCTCCATCCTTGCACACAGCTGACTTAACACCACATATGGTATTTTGAGCACTGCCAGGAGTGTTCCCTGAGCACATAGCAGGAGTAATACTTGAGCACCACCGAGTAATGCTTTGTGAGCTGTGTGGTACTGGGGATTGAAATTGGATTGGGCTTGTGTATGGTATCTGCACTGACTGTACTATCTCCTAGACTTTAATTCATAGCTTTTATGAATAAGTACTGTAGATGGGGTTTAGTTCAAAATTTAAATTAAAAATATTTTAAGAGTCCTATATTTGGAAATAGTGGATGCAGGACCACTGTGTAGCTATTTGTTTCTTACCTGTAAAATGGTTGAGTTGAGAGAGACTTTTTGGTTGTGCTGAAATAAAGACAATAACTAAGGGTAGGCTCAAGTGGTAGAACACATTCCTAGCATGTGTGAGATGCTGAGTTCAAGTTTATATCTTTAAAGCTTTTTTTTTTCTTCTCTTATGTTGGGACAACACTCTGTGGTGGCTTGGGGGCCATTACGTGCAGGGACCAAACCCAGGACTTTAAACATGACAATAACATGTTTTGTTTTGGTTTTTTTTGGTTTTTGAGTGACACCCGGCGCTGCTCAGGGGTCACTCCTGGCTGTCTGCTCAGAAATAGCTCCTGGCAGGCACGGGGGACAATATGGGACACCGGGATTCGAACCAACCACCTTTGTCCCCCTGGACTACTAGTGTAACTGGTCCCCTCTGTGTATAGCTTGTTGTAAATTGGGCATTGGTTCTGTTGTTGTTGACTTTGGGAGGAGTCCATCTAGAGGTTATAAATATCAATTCAAAAGAAGAAAGGGAAAAGAAGAAAAACATAACAAAAAAACAATAAACAAACCAAAACCCATCAACTATAAAAAAAAAAAAAAAAGCACAACAGCAACAAAAAAAAACCCAACAACCAAATAACCACGGGAACAGAAAAAAGAGGAAGGAGGGCTGGTGTGGCAAGGTTTTGTGGTTCTTTTTTTTTTTTTTTGCATAGGCACAGTAAGTATTGGAGAAATTAGAAAGGGAATTCCCTTGGCCTAAGAGATACAGGGTTTTTCCACCCTTGAAGTATACTGCCATGGGGACAACTATACACGCTCATTTTCTCACCCCAAGATCCGCTCAGTTGTGGATGATAAAATCAGGCCTCTGGAACTAGAGATCTTAAGTTTTTGTCCATACCCTGCTGTGCTCAGCTAGCTTAGCTCTGCTCTCAGCTCTGAGGAACATTATGGGGTGTTGGGGATTGAACCCTGGTTGGCTGTGTGCAAAGTAGTCAGTGCCCTACCTCCTGTACTCTGACTCCATGAGTGGATTTTTTTTTATTTTATTGATGGTTAAGAATGCTGAGCATCTTCACATGTCCTTATTACCCATCTTGCCACCATACTTAAATATATCATTTCTCTCTGTGTTGTACTTTATAGATTCTTTAATAAGATGACACTGCATCAAAAGCTTATTAATACTGATTTTGAGGCCACATCTGGTGATACTCGGGGTTACTTCTTCTGGCTTTGCACTCAAGAATCAATCCTGGTGAGATTGGGGGATCATATGGGAACCTGGGTTGGCCACATGTAAACATCCTACCCACTGTGCTATCAATTCAGCCCCAACTCTCTCTCTCTCTCTTTCTCTCTCTCTCTCTGGTTTTCAGGCCACACCCAGTGACACTCAGGGGTTACTCCTGGCTATGCACTCAGAAATCGCTCCTGGCTTGGGGGACCATATGGGACAGTGGGGATCAAACCGTGGACCACCCTAGATTAGCGTGTGCAAGGCAAACACGCCTTAGTGCTTGCACCACTGCTCTGGCCCCTAACCAACATCTCTTTTTTTAATTACTCCTTTCTTTAGTTGAATTTAAAATCCTCAGATAGGATATCCAGAAAAGTGAATTAAAACAAAACAAAACACTTGGTATTGTTTAAAGATCAGATAAGAACACCCAATATTAATTAAAGGCCAATTGGGGTAGAGGAAATGACTCAAAGGTCTGGAGCACATGCTTTGCATGCAGGAGGTTCCAGGTTTAATCTTCAGTACTACAGGTCCCCCAGTCCTCACAGGGAGAAAGTTCTGAGTACCAAGCCAGGAGTAAACCCCAAGATACATCCAGGCATGTCCCCCAAACCAAACTGAACCAAAATAGCCTCTTCCATAATAATAAGGGATGTTTACTTTGCATGTGGCCAACCCAGGAGCCGTGGCTTTATTCCCAGCATCTCATATGGTCCCCTTAGCCTGCCAGGAGCGATTTCTGAGTGCAGAGCCAGGAGTAACCCCTGAGAGCTGCCCTGTGTGGCCCCAAAACCAAAAACTAAGTGCAACAACAAAAAAAGATTTTTTTTGCTGAATTGAATATTGGTGCTGGTTGTAGAGCACTTACAATTTTTTTTAAACTTTATTTATTCATTGATTGGTTGATTGGTTTTTGGGCACCCAGCAGTGCTCAGGGGTTACTGGCAGGCTAGGGGACCGACCATATGGGATGCCGAGAATCAACCGGGTCCCTCACAGGCATGCAAGGCAAATGCCCTACTGCTGTGCTATCTCTCCGGCCCCAGCACTTACAATTTCATCTTGGCACTGAGGGCAGTGTGAATAAATGGAAGTCCCTCCTTTCAATTGCATTCTGGTGACAGAGAAAGGAGAAGTCAAGTGATGAATAGTGAAAGGGGATTTTACGAAGGGAATGGGCTGTCTGGTGAGGTGAAATTTGAGTAGGTGGTAGCTCTGCAACATTAAAATAATGACTTCAATAACATTGTAAATGTCATGTAAATATTTTTTAATTAAAATTAATTTTAAAAAGGAATTTGAGAAGAACATAATTAAATAAAGGAATATCATACTGGTAAATCAATGAAAAGAATGGTTAAAGCAGAGAGAGCTCTTGTTAAATTTCTATGGTGGAGTTGTTTTAGTGTTTCAAAGGTGAAAGAACGTTTCTGCTGGTCACATTAAGGAGTACAATACTTCCATTTTCTTCTGACCATTTCGGACTGGTTTTCTTTATTTTTTGTTTTTGGTCCACACCTGGTTGCCTTCAGGCTCTGCGCTCAGAAATCATTCCTGGCAGGCCTGGAGAACCATATGGGATGCCAGGGATTGAACCCAGCTGTGTGCAAGGTAAATGCCCTACCCACTGTGCTATCGCTTCAGCCCCCACAGAGTAGTTTTCAAACAATGTGTGTATGGGTTTTAAATTTGATTTTACTGCAGTGGGGCTAACGTATATATAGTGAACAAAGCAAAATAAAACAAGTGGGGGGCCAGCGAGGTGGCACTAGAGGTAAGGTGTCTGCCTTGCAAACGCTAGCCAAGGAAGGACCTCGGTTCGATCCCTCGGTGTCCCATATGGTCCCCCAAGCCAGGCGCGATTTCTGAGCGCTTAGCTAGGAGTAACCCCTGAGCATCAAATGGGTGTGGCCCAAAAAACAAAAACAAAAACAAAAAAACGAAACAAAAAAAAGAAGTGGTGGGTTTGGTGGGTTTAAGGTCAGATAGGTAGAAAGAAGCCAGATTACATCGTCTCTTGTCAGCCATGGCAGGAACCTTGTATTTTATAGGAGAGATACCATTGTAGTGTTTTAAGAAAAAGTGAAATGACAAAATCCAAAATTAAAATTAGAAATATCATTTTGGGTTGGGGATGTGGCTCAGCGGTAGATTCCCTGTTGTGTGCTTATTTAAGATCCTGGCTTGATCCCTGGCACTGCAGAAAAAAAGTTTTGGTTTTTCAGCAATGAAGGACAAAATATTTGAAGGCATGAAGTTGGGAGGTCATATAGAAAGCTATTAATTAGCGAATTAGGGGCCTGCCTATCTTGCCAATGTCGGACCGTAAGTTCAATTCCTGATGCTTCTTAAATGTGCCAAGCACAGGCCTTTTGCCTCTACTTTTGGGAACTTTTAGTCCCACAACTCAGTAAATGATGATCCCCAGCACAGTCAGGTGTGATGGCAGCCAGGGTTTGTGCAAGCACTGCAACTAACGTTTGCAACACCTGCATAGTACTGCAACTAAAAATGTACAAGCATTAAATCAAGAAGTGTGACACCCTTAGCCCCCAGCGAGAGGTACAACCAGAATATGTGTGAGCATCACAGCTAAGAGTGTGAACTTTGTGAGCATATTTGTAAGTTTTGCAACTAAAAGTGTGTTTGACCCCTAATGAGCACAGCAATAAAGTGTTTAAGACCAGGGCCAAGGGTGTTTGTAGACCCAAGTCATAGCAGAAGCAGCAGCAGCAGCAGCAGCAGCAGCAATTGCAACCATAAAGGGAAGGGAGGGAAAGAGAGACTGAGATAATGAACCCCTAGCCAGTGTGGTAGTAGAGGAGATAGTTAAACTTGATTAGAATCAAGGTGATTTTGAATGTATTGCTAGTTGACAGAATTTGCTGTTAGACTGAATGAAGATTATGAGAGTAGCAATGTAAGTCAGTAGACATTTTTTTGCCTTAAGTAGATATAAGATTTTAGTTGCCACTGTAGAGGTAAAAAGGAAGAATCTGAGACCAAGGAATTGTGAAGGGAAGTGTCAAGTAACTCAGCGAGATTCTTTGAATTATCATGATTTGCAACTGGACAATTCATTTACCTTTTTGGGCAGAAGAGGAGCTAGATTTCTTTTCTTTTTTTTTTTTTTGTTTTTGTTTTTGGGTCACACCCGGCAGCACTCAGAGGTTACTCCTGACACTATGCTCAGAATATGCTTTTGGCATGCTCTTGGGACCATATGGAATCCTGGGATTCGAACCACTGACCTTCTGCATGCAAGGCAAATGCCCTTCCTCCATGCTATCTCTTCGGCCCTGGGGATAGATTTCTAATGTGAAAGATTGGGGCCGGCGGTGGCGCTAAAGGTAAGGTGCCTGCCTTGCCTGCGCTAGCCTTGGACGGACCGCGGTTCGATCCCCCGGTGTCCCATATGGTCCCCCAAGCCAGGAGCAACTTCTGAGCACATAGCCAGGAGTAACCCCTGAGCGTTACCGGGTGTGGCCCAAAAACCAAAAAAAAAAAAAAGAAAGAAAGACTAGACGATTGTCTCTGAACTTTATTTTATCATAATATACTGTATTTTTTGTACCATAAGATGCACCATATCCCAAGTATGTCTTTCAGAACAAATGCTACCTGGAGTTGAAGCCCGAGTGCAGGGGAGGAGAACATCTAAAAAAAAACTATGTGTGCTTTATAGCCAGGTGCATCTTATAGAGTGAAAAATACGGAACATTTATATGCAACTTTATAGTTTGTACAAGGCATTTTCATGTTATATTCAATTCTCATAACAAATAATTAGCATATATATGTACATATACATATATATACACATGCATATATGTGCTCAGAAATCACTTCTGGCAGGCTTAGGGGATCATATGGGATACT
>NC_064856.1:51851580-51966580 GCF_024139225.1 Suncus etruscus
TCAATACAGTACCAGAGATAGAACCTAAGCCTTACTCATGCAAAACATTCACTTCATCTCTGGTTCCTGGGTCCTTTCCCATGAACCCTGGGCAAGATGGGCACAGCCTCAAGGGGGTGGTTGGGGCTCTGTGTGTCCAGCGCTCAGGCGGGCAGAGTCTGAACCTTGTGCCCATCATCTGCTGGGAAACAGGAGAGACTAGAAGCAAGCTCTCCTTGTCCTTAAAATATAGTAACATTGCAAAATGTGGGTTATTGATGTATGGAGAATTTCATGTTTATGACATATTTTTATTGTAGTTTATTAAGGATAATGGGTTGTTTTCATGAATATTTTTTTGTGTTTGTTTTTGGGCCACACCTGGCAGTGTTTAGAGGTTACCACTTGCTCCACACTCAGGAATTACTTTTGGTGGTGCTTGAGTGACCATATGGGACACTGGGAATTGAATCTGAGTAGGCTGCAAAACCCTTCCTGTTGTTATTGTTCCAGCTTCTCCTCCACATTTTTTGATGGCTAGTAGGCTCCTCTTAGCAGGGGTAGGAGTGTGACAAAGTAGGATTAATGCTGCAAGCCAGTTGTGCCCACATCAGTTGAGTTGGGAGCATTTGCTAAGACTAGAATACAGAGGGCCCGGAGAAATAGCACAGCGGCGTTTGCTTTGCAAGCAGCTGATCCAGGACCAAAGGTGATTGGTTCGAATCCCGGTGTCCCACATGGTCCCCCGTGCATGCCAGGAGCTATTTCTGAGCAGACAGCCAGGAGTAACCCCTGAGCACCGCCGGGTGTGACCCAAAAACCAAAAAAAAGAATACAGAGAACATTTATAGGGGTAGGGATGGGCAGACAGCATGTGTAAGTGGCTGAGAGGCAACCAATATAGACCAGTTATAATTTACTAACAGTTAACTGTTCCATGTTACAACTGGACATTTTCAAAATTGTTTTGTTCTCCATTATCACATGTGCCCTGTAGTTTTGTGAGGTGGGTGATGTTAGGAAAGAAAGGAAGCGGGGCTGGGGGCTGGAGAGGTAGCATGGAGGTAGGGCATTTGCCTTGCATGAAGAAGATCGGTGGTTTGAATCCCAGCATCCCATTTATGGTGCCCTGAGCCTGCCAGGAGTGATTTTTAATTTTTTTTTATTTCTTTTGGTGTTTTTGGTGTTTTTGGTCACACCCATTGGTGCTCAGGGGTTACTCCTGGCTCTGTGCTCAGAAATTGCTCCTGGCAGGCTCAGGGGACCATGTGGGGTGCTGGGAATCAAACCCAGATATGTCCTGGGTCTGTCCTGTGTCAGCCACATGCTCCTCTCCCTCCCTCTCCCTCTCCTCCCCCAGGGATAATAATAAAATATTCTTTTCTTTTCTTTTTTGGTTTTTGGGCCACACCCGGTGATACTCAGTGGTTACTCCTGGCTATGCTCTCAGAAATTGCTCCTGGCTTGGGGGACCATATGGGATGCCGGGTGGGGGTGTGTGTCAAAAAGCAGTGAGATTGCCTGTAAGGCAAATGCCTTACAACTTGTGTTACCGCTCCCCCCCCCCCCCCGTGACTTTAGTTTTTAAAGTATAAATGAGAATATTACTTATAGGGGCCAGAGAGATAGCATTTGCGTTTGCTTTGCAAGTATCTGATCAAGAATGGACGGTAGTTTGAATCCTGGTACCCCATATAATCCCCTGTGCCTGCCAAGAGTAAACCCTGGCACTGCTGGGTGTGACCCCCAAAAAAAAGAATATTACTTATAGTTACAGAAATATTTGTGATACATTAAGTGCAAAAGAACAAGTTGAAGAGCAGTATTTAAAGTGTAAATACTAGTTATTTTAAAAATAGAAGACAGATATTTAAAAACAATTTTTTTTGTTTTTTGTTTTTGGGTCACACCCGGCAGCACTCAGGGGTTATTCCTGATTCTATGCTCAGAAATCACTCCTGGCAGGCTCAGGGGACCATATGGGATGCTGAGATTCGAACCACCGTCCTTCTGCATGCAAGGCAAATGCCCTACCTCCATGCTATCTCTCCTGCCCAGATATTTTTAAATTAGAAATATTTTGCATTTGTGTTTTTAGGTAATAGAAAAATCTGTTTACTTTGGGGAGGGCTTAAAGGGTGATGGAAAAGGGCTGAAAGATTTCTAATTTTGTTTTCATTGTCCTTGGCACTGCTTCATTGATTTTTGGAAATTAAACTTGGTTGGAACAAGGAAAATCAACTTGAACAAGCAAAAAATGAAAAATGTAAAGTCTTTGTTCTTAGTTGATATTTTAAGAATGTCCTTTCTTGGGGTCAGATCAATAGTACAAGGGGTACAGCATTTATCTTGAACAAGTCCACCTTGAATTCCATCCCCAATACTCCATATAATCTCCCAAGCACTTCAGGAATGATTTCTGAGTGCAGAGCTAGGTGTTAATAAGCCCCTGACAGAGTTGGGTTTGACTCAGAAACAAAGTAAAGAGTACAAAACAGGGCCCGCAGAGATAGCACAGCGGCGTTTGCCTTGCAAGCAGCTGATTCAGGACCAAAGGTGGTTGGTTCGAATCCCGGTGTCCCATATGGTCCCCCGTGCCTGCCAGGAGCTATTTCTGAGCAGACAGCCAGGAGTAACCCCTGAGCACCACCGGGTGTGGGCCCCCCCCCCCAAAAAAAAAAACCAAAAAAAAAAAAGTACAAAACAAACAAACAAAAAGAAACAAAAAAGGAATGCCTTTTTCTTTCTTTTTTAAAATAGGTGCTTTTCAGTGGTACGCAGGGCCCAGGCAATAATTCTAAGAAGCAATTAGAGGCTGGAATTATTGTGCAGTGGATAGGGCATTTGTACACAGCTTACCCAGGTTTGATCCCTGGCATCCTATATGTTCCTCCAAGTCCACCAGGTTTGATTCTTGAACACAGAGCTTGGAGTAAGCCCTGACTACCAACAGGTTGTTGAATTAAATAATAAAGAAGGCCCTTTGGATGGGCTTGGATGGAGGTGGAGGTGTGATGCTAAAACAAACAAAATTAGCTCTAGTTTCCATGATCTACGCATAATACTAAATTACCTTCCTTTTGTGTCTAACCATTCTGGTATAGGTCTGATTGTTACTCCTTCCCTTTAGAAATCTTGATTATTTCCCTTCACTTATAGGATAATATGAGTTCCTAAACATGATGTAAGTGCCTCACAAGTCAGTACTACTTATATTTCTCATATGCCTCACCTTCCTAAAGTTGCATGCCATTACTCAAATGTAATACATTCTGTCCTTGCAGAATGTTTTTTCTGTCTTAATGATCTATTTAAAAAATTGGGGCCAGAGAGATAGCACAGCAGTAGGGCATTTACCTTGCAAGCAGCCAATCCAGGAGGGACGGTGGTTCGAACCCTGGCATCCCATATGGTCCCCCAAAGCTGCCAAGAGCAATTTCTGAGTGCAGAGCCAGGAGTAACCCCTGAGCGCCGCTGGGTGTGACCAAAACAAAAACAAAAACAAAAAATAAAAACCATCACTATTTGGGGCTGGAGAGATAGCACAGCAGTAGGGCATTTTCCTTGCACACTGACAACCCAGGACTGATGGTGGTTTGATTCCTGGCACCCAGATGGTCCCCTGAGCCTTCCAGGGGCGATTTCTGAGCACAGAGCCTGTTGTAACCCCTGAGTGTCACCGGTGTGACCCCAAAACAAAACAAAACAAAAACAGAAAAACAACCACCACATTTTTTTGGGTGAAATCTAACTTATTCTGCTTATACTTTAAATACTTGGCTTAAAAGTTTATTCCTGGGGCTGGAGAGATAGTATGGAGGTAAGGCATTTGCCTTGCATTCAGAAGGACGTTGGTTTGAATCCCGGCATCTCATAATGGTCCCCCGAGCCTGCCAGGAGCGATTTCTGAGCTTAGATCCAGGGTATCCCCTGAGCGCTGCCAGGTGTGACTCCCCTCCCCACAAAAAAAAAAAAAAAAAAAAAAGGTATTTTCCTGGTGAAGTTTTACTCATGATTTTATCCTGAGTTAATCTCTTCATCCTTAGATTTTTTTGTTTTTTGGGTCACACCTGGTAGCACTCAGGGGTTACTCCTGGCTCTACACTCAGAAATCGCTCCTGGCAGGCTCGGAAGACCATATGGGATGCCAGGATTTGAACCACCATCCTTCTGTGTCTAAGGCAAAAACCCTACCTCTGTCCTATCTCTCTGGCCCCACTTAATCCTTAGTTTAACAGCTCCTCAAAACAGTAAATTCTCCTGTTTCTATCTTTGAAGCCTTTTCTTTTTCTTCTTTTTTTGTTTTTTGGCTGCACCCAGCGGTGTTCAGGGGTTACTCCTGGCTCTGCATGCAGAAATCACTCCTAGCAGGCTCTGGAGACATTATGGGATTCTGGGGATTGAACCCCGGTCAGTCCAGGTCAGCCACATGCAAGGCAAATGTCCTTGAGCTCTGCTGTTGTTCCAGCCCCTCTTGAAGCTTTTTCACCAAAGGAGGTCTTTTCAGCTCTCCACCTCTGCCACACCCCCATCTTTAGAGCTTTTAGTACAAAATGCCTCCTCAGTGCCTGTTAACTATATCTTGCTCTGCACATTCACAAACTAGGGGAATCAGTGTGAATGAGAAATATTTGCTTTGTATACATACATAGTATTTTTCTTTACCTGGTGGTCCTTAGGGGCATATACATAGCTATATACTTAGGAAATACTCTTGGTAGTGCTGAAGGATGCTTGGGATTGAACACAGGTTTGCCACAAGCAAGAAAAAATTGCCCTATCTGTGCTATCACTCTGGTTCTGAAGAGCTATAATTTCAAATATATTTTTAATTTATTGAGTCAGTGTGAAATACAAAGTTATTATGATTGAGTTTCAGTTGTACAATGTTTTATTTATTTATTTATCTTTTTGGTTTTTGGGTCACACCCGGCGGTGCTCAGGGGTTACTCCTGGCTGTCTGCTCAGAAATAGCTCCTGGCAGGCACGGGGGACCATATGGGACACCGGGATTCGAACCAACCACCTTTGGTCCTGGATCGGCTGCTTGCAAGGCAAACGCCGCTGTGCTATTTCTCCGGGCCCTGTACAATGTTTTAACATCCATTCTTTCACCAAAGTCCACCTCCCTCCAACAATGTCCCCAGTTTCCCTCCTAACCCCCAGCCTGCCTTTTCAGACATTTTCCCTTTTCCCTTTTAGCCACTGTGGTAATACTGCTACAGAAAGTGTATCAAGCATATCACCTTACCTCCTTTTCAGTACTCAGTTCTTGTTCAGAGTGATTACTTGCCATTATTATTTTCTTTTTGGGCCCTTCTTTGACCTAGCCACCCTCCTTGTATTGTGGCAAGCTTTCTATTAAGGACTAATCCTACTGGCCTTCTTTTCTATTGTCTTTAGGTATTATTCTCCTACTGTGTTTCTTTATATCTTGAAATGAGAGCTTGATCATTCTATGTCTGTTTCTCTCTGACTCATTCCCCTCAGCATGATGCTCTCCATGTTCATGTATCAGAAAATTTTATGACTTCATTTTTTCCCTCTAACATCTGCATCGTGTAGATAGATGTGACATAGCTTCCTTTGGGGGGGGAGGTGAGTCACACCCGGCAGCACTCAGGTTACTTCTGGCTTGGAAGGTTTAGGTGACCATATGGGATGCTTGGGATCAAACACGGGTCAGTCCTGGTTGGGCCTTGTGCAAGGCAAACTGTGCTATCACTCCAGTCTGGTACCATAGCTTCTTCTTTTTTTTTTTTTTGGTTTTTGGGTCATACCCAGCAATGCTCAGGTGTTACTCCTGCGCTAGCCTAGGACGGATCGCGGTTCGATCCCCTGGTGTCCCATATGGCAATGTTCTGGGCCAACAGGTTATAGCCAATGGTGCTGAGGGGTTAATATGAGCTGTGTCCCTGACTTATTAAAAAATATTTGTATGGTCTTCCCACCCCCATTCCCTTACCTTTGTTCCTTTGTTGCTGCAATGACAGGGTTGTATGTATTAAAACATAGTACTTACCAGATTTCTCACTCTGGTAGCCGTATTCACATGTTGTTGTTGGTGCTTTCTGGGGGCTTACATTTGGTTGCATTGTGGCTTATACTTGCTTGTGGTTTGCTGAAGATCAAATACTCTGGGATACCACTACCAGCATTACATTTGGCATTAGATATCTGTGCCAGGAATTGAATTTGTAGCCTTATATATTCAACAGAGACACTTTGCCACTGGGCCCAGTCTTTTTTTTTTTTTTTTTGGAGGTCCACGCCTGACTACTCTGTGCTTGCTTACTCTGGTACTCAGAGGACCATATGGGATGCTTGCAATCAAACTGTGGTTGGCCACATGTGAGGCAAGTGCCCTTACATACTGTGTAATCTCTCTGAGCCCTTTATTGCTGTTTTATAATTTTATTTTTTATTTTTGCTTTGGAGCTAATTCAGGGCTTATGCTCGATGGGGGAACCATTTGCTGTGCTTGGGATAGGACCAGATAGGCCACATGCAAGGCAAGTGCCTTATCCATGGTACTTTCTCTCTGGCAGTGTGTATGTGTGGTGTGTTGTTTTGTGTGACTTTTTTTCTGGCAGTGTGTGTGTGTGTGTGTGTTGTTCTGTGTGATTTTTGGTCATACCTAGAGATGCTCAGATGTTATTCCTGGCTCTGCACTCAAGATTTTTTGCAGGGTTCAATACCCATGTCGGTCACATGTACTATCTCTCTTGGACCTGTTTTGTTGATTTTTGTGGGCTGTTTGGACATATCTGGCAGTGCTCAGGGCTTACTTCTTCTTTTTTTTTTCTTTTTGCTTTTTGGGCCATACTCGGTGACGCTCAGGGGTTACTCCTGGCTTTGCACTCAGAAATCACTCCTTGCTCCAGGCACCATATGGGTGCTGAGGGATCAAACCACGGTCTGTCCTAGGTCAGCTGTGTGCAAGGCAAACACCCTACTGCTGTGCCCCACTCAGGCCCCTAGGGCTTACTTCTGCCTCTGCACTCACATATTCCTTCTCATGGATTTGGGGGGGCCATATGTGCTTCCAGAGTCGAATTTGGGTGTGCTATAGCAAGTCAAGTGCCCAACTATCACTCTGGCCTTGTTTTTGTTGTTGTGGTTTTTTTGGGGGGAGAGGGTACATCCAGTGGATGCTCAGGGGTTAATCCTGGCTCTACTCTCTGCGTTCAGAAATTGCTCCTGGCAAGCTCGGGGGACCATATGGGATGATGGGGATTGAACCCGTGTCTGTCCTGGGTTGGCCACATGTAAGGCAATGCCTTACTGCTATGCTATTTCTCTGGCCTGACAAATATGGTTCTTTATTCAGTTTAACCATGTATTTAGAAACCCAACCCTAATTTTGTGTTTGTTCATTTTTTGTTGTTGTTTTGTTTGTCTTTGGTTTTTGGAGAGCCACACTCAGTAGCAGTCCTTAGGAGCTGCTCCTGGCTTTGCACTCGGAAATTACTCCGGGAAAAAAAAATTGGGGCCAGAGAGATAGCACAGTGGTATGGTGTTTGCCTTGCATACGGTCAACCTGAGACAGACTGAGGTTTGATCCCCAGTACCCCATATGGTCCCCCGAGCCTGCCAGGAGCGACTTCTCAGCGCAGAGCCAGGAGTGACCCCTGAGCTCTGCCGGGTATGGCCCAAAAACTAAAAAAAAAGCAACAAAAGACCAAAACACATAAAAAAGAAACAGCTCCTGGCAGGCTGAGGACCATATGGGATTCCTGGGATCAAACCCAGGTTAGGTCGTTCCTGGGTTGGCACAGGTTGCCACATGCAAGGCAAATGCCTACCCACTGTGCTATTGCTCCGGTCCCATGTTTGTTCATTTCTGTTAGTGATGAGAAATATTCAAGCATGGTAGAAGATGGTGGTTTGTTATCTGAAAGATCAGGGATCTCAGTAATATGTATGAGGTAGAGACATGAAGATGAAGTGAAGGGGGAAAGATAGGGAGAAGACAGATCCTCTGAGTTTTGTAGCTGTATAAAGCAATTTAAAATGAACCAGAGTCAGGGCAGAGTTCTTTGTTTATTTTTATTTTTTGAAATCACAATTATTTCAAATCAGCAGACTTTGTTCAGTCACATAAATAAGTTGTGAAATTTCTGTCTTTGGAAAAAACTAGCAAGTTTTTGTTTGTTTTAGGGCACACTTGGCTATACTGAGGGTGGAGGCTGTTTCCCAAACTTTCTGGGGACTGTGTAATAGTAACGAGTGAACCTAGGGCTCCTGAATGAATGCAAAGCATTCTCATAAGTAATTTAAGTATTTCCCCTATCCCAGGTGATTGCAGATTTTTGTCTACTATCTCACAAAAATTCCAACATGTATGTGTTGAGTGGGACTAGATGACTATTAAAGTGTCTGTGATTTCTTAACCATATATAGAAAGCTACTCACTATTATTATTTTGTTTTTTTGTGGTCACACCTGGCCGTGCTCAGGGATTACTTCTGGCTCTATGCTCAGAAATCGCTCCTGGCAGGCTCGGGAACCATATAGTATGCCAGGATTCAAACCACCATCCTTCTGCGTCTAAGGCAAAAGCCTTACTGCTGTTCTATCTCTCTGGCCCCGCTACTCACTATTGCCTGGCCTCCCTCCTTTTCTCCTTTCTTTCCTTCCTTCCTCACAACCAGCAGTGCTCTGAGCTTACTCTTGGCTCTGTGCTCAGGGATCACTCTTGGAGGGTCTTGGAGGATCATATGGGTTGCTGGGAATTGAATCAAGGCCTATCATATGCAAAGTAAGCACCATACTCACTGTATTATATCTCTACCTGAGATGAATTACATTTTCTTTGTGGGTTTAACTTATAAAACTTTGGTGGGGGGGGGGTGCAGTGTGTTGGGTCACTCCTGGTGATGCTAAGGAGTTACAGGAATTATTGGTGCTCAGAGACCATAACGAGATACCGAGGATTGAACCTGGGTCTGCCAAGTGCAAGGTGAGTGCTACACATTGTGCTATTACTCTGGCCCCTCCTTATGAAACTTTCTGAATGTCCTGAATATCTTTTTTTTTTTTTTTTTTTTCGGTTTTTGGGCCACACCCGGTGACGCTCAGGGGTTACTCCTGGCTATGCGCTCAGAAGTTGCTCCTGGCTTGGGGGACCATATGGGACGCCGGGGATCTAACCGTGGTCTGTTCTAGGCTAGTGCTGGCAAGGCAGACATCTTACCTCTAGCGCCACTACGCCGGCCCCCCTGAATATCTATTTAATCAGTTTTCTTTGAACCTCATGCAGTTAGTACTATTAGCTAGGACTAAATTTGGACCTCCTTTTTTAAAATCAGGATTAATGAAATGCCCAGATGTGTCTTGGTGTGGGGACAGGATGCAGTTGGATAACAAGCAAGTGCCTGTTTACAGTGGATTTGTTGTTTATGGGGAAAGGAAACCTTTGATGATTATTTTTTATCCGACTCTAAGGGAATTCTTTTGGTTGATATTTATTCATTTCCCTGCCCTTTAATTTGATGTTGCTATTTTCATCTTCAGGAATTGCACAGTTGGTTGTGTGATTACCCACATTTGATTTCACTGTGCTGGAGATTGCACTTGTAATTCCAGAGATCATAACTTGAGGAGCAGGCACTCTAATCCCATCCCTGGGACTCCATAAAAATTTACTTTAATTGCATGTTGTTGTTGTTTTTTTTAATCACTGTGGCATTATTGTAAGATTATTTTTTTCTTTTTTCTCTTTTATGGGTCATACCCAGTGGCACTCCTGGCTCTGCACTCAGGAATCGCTTCTGCCAGGTTCGGGGGACCAAATGAGATGGCAGGAATGGTACCCAGATCTGTCCCAGGTTGGCCACATGCAAGGCAAATGCCCTATCACTGTGCTGTTTGGCCCCCTATTGTAAGATATTTGTTTTTCTTCTTTGGGCCACAACCTGGCAGTGCTCAGGGCTTGCTTCTGATTCTGTGCTCAGGGATCACTCTGGGCTGTGCTTGGAGATCCTTAATGCAGCTGGGGATACTCTTGGGGTCAACTGTGTGCAAGAGAAGCACCTTACTTCAAGTACTTATTTCTTTCTTCAGCAAAGAATTTTTGTTTTTGTTGAGAATATCCTGGAGAAAGAGTCGTGATAATTTTTTTTTTCTGAAAACAAACCAAAGAAACTTTTTTTTTTTTTTTTTTTTTGGTTTTTGGGCCACACCTGGCAGTGCTCAGGGGTTACTCCTGGCTGTCTGCTCAGAAATAGCTCCTGGCAGGCCGGGGGACCATATGGGACACCGGGATTCGAACCAAGCACCTTTGGTCCTGGATCAGCTGCTTGCAAGGCAAATGCCACTGTGCTATCTCTCCGGGCCTGAAACTTTTTTTTTTTTTTTTTATAATTTTTGGAGGTGGAAAGATACCTTAGCTAGGGCTGGAATGACAGCACAGTGGTAGGGTGTTTGTCTTGCAACCAGGATGGACCCCGGTTTGATTCTCAGCATCCCATATGGTCCCCTGAGCCTGCCAGGAGCGATGTCTGAGCACAGAGTGAGGAGTAACCCCTGAGCGCCACCGGGATTGACTCAAAAACCAAAAATAAAAATAACAAAAAAGATAGATACCTTAGCTGATTTACTCTCAGCGAAAGTCAAGCTAAGCAAGTAACTTGCCTGTAGTCACCAGTCTCGTAAGTCACTGTAGATATTACCTCTGGGCTTCCAACACTAAATTCAGAATGTTTTCTATTATTCGAGAGGCTGTCTCCAGAAGTTGCACATTTTACATTAAAACAGTTCTTTCTACTGGGTGCTGAAAAGAGATAAAGTGATATACATGATACCCCTTCAATAACAGTATTGCAAACCACAGTGTTTGAAAGAAAAAACAAATGAGAGAAGAAAAATATCTGAAGAGGCAGGCAGCAGGGCCGACAGGATGGCACCTGGGGGACATGGGTGGTGGGAAATTGTGCAGTGGTAAAGGGTGTTGTACATTGTTTGACTGAAGCTCAATCGTGAACAACTTGGTGACTGTGGATCTCATGGTGATTCAGTTAAATAATTTATTTATGGGGCCCGGAGAGTTAGCACAGTGGCGTTTGCCTTGCAAGCAGCTGATCCAGGACCAAAGGTGGTTGGTTCGAATCCCGGTGTCCCATATGGTCCCCCATGCCTGCCAGGAGCTATTTCTGAGCAGACAGCCAGGAGTAACCCCTGAGTACCGCCGGGTGTGGCCCAAAAACAAAACAAAACAAAACAAAAAAAAGAATTTATTTATGAAAACAGAAACAAACAAAAATCAAAACCTAGTTCTTACTTCTCATACCTTTCTCATCATCATTTAGTTCTTTGTGAGCATTGCCCTCCGTTTTTTCTGTCCCTCTATTTTCTGTAGGGACAGAAACCATTTACTCTGACAGTGAAATAGGGTGAATAGGTTCTTAGGTGTTTTGTAGAAAGACTTTCTTGAGGGAGAACTGAATAGAGCTTCTTGGATGGTCTTATGAATCCTCTCTGGGTTTTGGTTTGCCCTCTGCTTTTCTCCCCAGGAAGCTTTAGTTGTACCCGCTCTGCTTCATTAGACTGTCACTACCCTCTGGAGGAGTTTTAGGCCTGGCAGGCCTTTCCTCCAGCCAATGGTATTTCCTTCAGCCTTTCTCACCCTGGTGACATGTTCAACATCCCTTCTAGTAGATTTCTTCCATCTTGCTGCTGCAGAGAAGTTTGTTTGGTCTTTGAATATTGGTTAGCTCTCTTGCTTTGGGGAAAATCCATTGGAATTAAAACTAAAATTTTGGCTTAGCTGGAGCACTAGTAAAGAGCGTAGGGAATTTGCCTTGCACATGGTTGACCCAGTTTTGATCCCCACAGCCTGTGTATATGGTCCCAAGAGTCCACCAGGAGCAGCCCTGAGCACTCTCAGGTATGACCAGAAAACAAAACAAAAAACAACAAAAACCCTAAAATTTTGGGTGATAATTTGGGTTAAATGATTTAATGAAGGGGCTCATTTCTTCAATAATTACTTAAGAGCTGTAGGGACAAGCTAGATAAACAATACTTGTTTGACTAAGTCACTTAATTTCCTTAAAATAGAGCTAACACTTACCAACATACTGTTTTGAGGATTAGGTAGGATGATTGTGTGAGAGAATGGGCTCTGGGGACAGACCCAATTGGGCTTACATTTTGGCGCCAACATTTGCTAGCTGTGTGACCTTAGGCAAGTTATTTAATATTTCTAATTCCCAGTTTCCTTTTCTGTAAAATAGGAACAATCATAGTCATTGGGTTATTGTGAGGATTAAACAAAATAAAGCATGGGAAGTATTTAGCATAGTGCTTGGCACATACTAAGTGCTTATTACATGTTAGCTATTAATTACAACAGTGACAGGCAACAACAGTAATGATAGGCTTTAGGTATTTATGATACTAGGACATCAAGTGGCAGAGGGAGGATTGGAAGGCAGTGCTTAGGGCAGTGGACTTTCAGAGCAGCTTTCCTGCTTCAGAGGGCTCTAGGTTCTAAGGCTTGTAGACAGTGTACAAGCTTCCCTGCTGAGTTCATGGGAGGCCTGGAGGAGGAGATTCAGAGGGTCTGGCTTTTTGAGAAGACTCCCTGGCAGAAGTTTGAGAAAAGGAATAAATGACTCTAGAAGGTAAAACTACAGCCAGGTTCAAGAGCCTTGAATTCCAAGTAAATTATTATTATTATTATTTTTTTGCTGGGTGGGGGTTTATTGAGGGAACTTTCCAAGCAGTGCTCAGGTGGCAGTACTTGACAACTGGGCTGGGGAGGCCTGGGTCAGGCAGTGCTGGGAGTCACCAGGGCCATACCTGATTACTGTGGGTGGGGGTAATTTATATTTGAACACAGGCCTTTTTGGGGTTGTCTCAAAAACTGTTCTCTTCCAGTCTTTTTTTGTTTTTGTTTTTTTGTTTGTTTTTGGGTCACACCCGGCAGCACTCAGGAGTTACTTCTGACTCTGCCCTCAGAAATCACCCCTGGCAGGCTCGGGGGACCATATGGGATGCTAGGATTCAAACCACCGTCTGTCTGCATGCAAGGCAAATGCCCTACCTCCATGCTATCTCTCCGGCCCCTCTTCCAGTCTTTTGTTTAAACTTTTTTTTTTAAAGACCACCTACTAAAAATGGTAGCGCAGGCATTTTAGATAAGAATGATAGGGTAAAAAAAAAAGAGTGATAGGGTGGACACAGCATACATGGACCCTGGCTTGGCCCTTTGTAAAGTGCTCCGTGAGTTCCAATCATCAGGCCCTCTCCAGTCTCTGTCTGAATGCTTTTTCCAACTATGTGGTCATCGTTGGTCAGTTTCTTACCTTTCTTTCTCTTTCTCCCTTTGACAAAATGGCATTTACTCCTCCTAGCTCAGCCTTTGGGAACAATGAGCTGGGATGGAGGAATCAGGCGGGAGCCATGTGGCCTGCCTGCTGCCGGCCTCGGGTGGGAGGAGGGGTGCGGAGTTTCTGCCGCTGCCACACAAGGGGCTTAGTGGCACAGCGGAGGGGGAGGGGAAGCCTCTCTGGGCTGTGCAAAGGACACCCGAAGCTTGGGGTGGGAGTGGGGGGTGGGGTGAGCCTTTCAGGGGAACTTTCAAGTCCTCTGAAGCCTCACAGCTACACAGCTGGAAGCCATTGCCTTGAATTTAGAGCTAAGGAGGGAAATATGGGGGTTGAGGGGGGAGCAGTGAGACTTTTTGTCTTCCATCAGTTCTGCCCTACTAGCTGACACAAAGCCAAGTGTGGCGGGCGAATTATTTTCCCTTTCACACTTTTTTCTTTGGAGTGTTGATTATGCCTGTCACTTAATTACATCTGCCACTTGGCTTTTCTAGGAGAGTTTTAGTTTGGGCTTTGCCTTTGCCTTCATGGTACCTTTTTGTTTGTTTTGGGGCCATACCTGGCAATGCTCAAAAATTACTCCTGGCCATACTCCGGTGACCAGATGGGATGCATGCAAAGCGATTGCCTTATCTGCTTTACTATTTCTCTGGCCCCTAGAGGTGCCTTTTTGAATAAGAACTTCCCTTTCTTCATGTAGTAATTGCTCACTGCCTGGCAACAAAGAAATATTATTAAATTTAGCTGCAGGGCTTGGAGAAGAGACCCTTGATTGAAATAGGAAGTCTTTGCAGCACTGGACCTCAGTCTGGCTCTCAGTGCACTTCGACCACTCATGTCATTCTGTGGGGCCTAAAGGAAGGAGTTGGAAAACTGTCTCCAGATGTAGATCACCAGAACAAATTCAAGGAGTCTTCTGTGCTAGGTACCATGCAGAGATCAGTGAAAAAGGGATTAAATGGGAGGGAGAAAAGGGAACTGGTTATTGGTTATGCACTTGAGGAATTTTATTCTAGATGTTTAGGTAAGATTTTGCTACATAGTTAAAGACAGTAAAATTCCAAATGTAGAATGCATGCAATTTTTGGCCACCAATATATAATACATGCTTATTAAAAAAAATTCAGTGCTGGGGAGTTTGCTCCAAGGGCTGGAACACATTTTTACATTTTGTGGGGAGGCCAAACTCAGTGTTCTGATTCTATGCTCATGATCACTCCTGGTGGGGCTCGGGGTACCATATGTAGTACTGGGAGTCAACTCCAGGTTGTCTGTGTGCAAGGCAATTGCCATACCCGCTGTACTATTTATTGCTCCAGCCTGCACACGTACTTTTCATTCTGGATAAGCAACACAGTGTGATCCCTAAGCATGGCTTCAGAATTAAAAAATAATAATAGGCTTGCTGAAGAAGCCTGTATTCTTCCCTTCCCTTCCTTTCCTTCCCCTCCCCTCCCCTCTCCTCCCCCTCCCCTCCCTTCCCCTCGCCTAACACACTCAGGTTACTCCTAGCTCTGTACTCAGAAATTACTCCTAGAGGGGCCGGAGAGATAGCATGGAGGTAAGGCGTTTGCCGTTCATGCAGAAGAAGGTCATTGGTTCAAATCCCGATGTCCCATATGGTCCCCCATGCCTGGGAGGGGCTATTTCTGAGCAGATAGCCAGGAGTAATCCCTGAGCACCACCAGGTGTGGCCCAAAAATCAAAAAAAAAGAAAAAAAATTACTTCTAGAGATAGCATGGAGTAGGGAGTTTGCCTTGCATGCAGAAGGACAGTGGTTCAAATTCTGGCATCCCATATGGTTCCCTGAGCCTGCCAGGAGTGATTTCTGAGTGTAGAGCCAGGAGGAACCCCTGAGCACTGCCAGGTGTGACCCAAAAACCAAAACCAAACAAACAAACAAACAAAAAACCCGGAAAAAAAAAAAGAAGTGCTCACTTTGGCAGCACATATACTAAAATTGGAACCATACAGAGAAGATTAGCATGGCCTCTGTGCAAGGATGACATGCAAATTTGTGAACCATTCCATGAAAGAAAGAAGGAAGGGAGGGAGGGAGGGAGGGAGGGAGGGAGGAAGGAAGGAAGGAAGGAGAGAAAGGAGAGGAGAAGAGGAGGAGAGGAGAGGAGGGGAGGGGAGGGGAGGAAGGGAGGAGAGGAAAGGAAAGGAAATGAAATTACTTCTGGCAGGCTTGAGGAACTACATGGAATGCCTGGGCACACATATTCCTCTTTTTCTTTTCTTTTACATCTTTACAAATACATTTTTTAATAAGAACTATTAAAAATATATTTTTTATTTTATTTTATTTTTTGGTTTTTGGGTCACACCCGGCAGCGCTCAGGGGCTACTCCTGGCTCTATGCTCAGAAATTGCCCCTGGCAGGCATGGGGGACCATATGGGATGCCGGGATTCGAACCACTGTCCTTCTGCATGAAAGGCAAACGCCTTACCTCCATGCTATCTCTCCGGTCCCATTTTTTAATTTTTATTTGGGGGGCCACACCTGGTGACGCTCAGGAGTTACTACTGTCTATGCACTCAGAAATCACTCCTGGCCTTGGGGGGACCATATGGGGAGGCCAGGGGATTGAACTGTGGTCTGTCCTAGGTTAGCGCCAGCAAGGCTCTAGATGCCTTACTGCTTTGCGCCACCACTCTGGCCCCTAAAAATAATTTTAAAAAGGGGCTGGATAGTATAATAAATAATATAATAATAAAAATAATTAAAAAAATTCTATCCTGGGGCCGGAGTGGTGGCGCAAGCAGTAGGGCATTTGCCTTGCACAAGTTAACCTAGGACGGACCAAGGTATGATCCCCAGGTGTCTCATATGGTCCCCTGAGCCAGGAGCGATTTCTGAGCGCATAGCCAGGAGTAACCCCTGAACATCACCGGGTGTGGCTCAAAAACAAACAAAAATTCCATCCCATATGGACCCAAGCCTGCTAGTAATAATTTCTGATTGCAGAGCTAGGAGTACTGAGTACTGCCAATGTGGCTCACCCCTCACTATCCTTAAAATTTAAAAAACAAAACAAAACATAGTATATAGACCATCGCTACCATCTAACTTCTCATCAAGAATAACCACTGTTACTCTGTTAGGCTGGAGAGGTAGTACAGTGGGTAAGGCATTTATTTACCTGGCATGTGGGCAACCTGGGTTTGATTCTCCAGACACCATATAATCTTCCCCAGCTTGCCAGGAATGATCCCTGAGCACTGTGATCCAAAACAAACCAGCCCATAAAAAACACTGTTAATTAGTAAATATTTTTAAAGTATAGATTTGAATTGGTCCTTAAAATAAAACCCAGAGGGGGATTGATGAAAAGAAAGTAAATGTCCAGAATCCTGCTTCAGAGAACCACCGTTTCCCCAACTAGCCCCGCCAGAGTCATAGCTTCTGTTTGGTGTGCCTCCTTGTTACTGACAGGAATTAACTCTCTGTAAGACAGTCTGTGCATATGTGCTAGTCAGTATGAGGCATCTTAGAGACATTATTGAATCACAATAACTTTATAAAGTAGGTCTCTTCCTTTTACAAACTCAGGCTTGAGGTTAGCTGCCAGCATCACATAGCAGTCAAGTGGAATTAACAATTCTGTCATTATTAACTTTGTGACCTTGAGCAAATTGATCCTGTGGCTCAGTTTCCTCTTTTGTAATATTGAATTAGATAAGAGTACTTTTCTAGTTTATTTACTCATTGGTTGTATTGGGGTGCTACTTCCGGAAATGCTTGGGGACTTTGAAGTACAAGGGATTGAATCTGGTGCTCCCACATACCCTTTGGACTTTTTTTTAACCCTAAAGGAGTTTTTTTGTTTGTTTTGGATTTGGGGTGTATACCCATTGGTGCTTCTCCCTGCTTAGTGTTGGGAGGTCCCTTTCACAAGTGCTTGGGTGAGATTGAACCTGGATCTTTTTTTTTTTTTTTTTTTTTTTTTTGGTTTTTGGTTTTTGGGTCACACTGGCGTTGCTCAGGGGTTACTCCTGGCTGTCTGCTCAGAAATAGCTCCTGGCAGGCACAGGGACCATATGGGACACCGGGATTCTAACCAACCACCTTTGGTCTTGGATCGGCTGCTTGCAAGGCAAACACCTCTGTGCTATCTCTCCGGCCCCGAACCTGGATCTTTTACATTAAGCTAACCATCTAGCTCCTAAATGAGGTCTTTGGTCTGTATTTGTTTTTTTTGGGGGGGTGATGGTGGTGGTGGTGGTCATATTCAGTTGTGCACAGGACTTACTTCTGGCTCTGCTCAGGGATCACTCCTAGTGGGGAACAGAGAACCATATGAGGTGCTAGGGATGGAACCTAGGTAAAACACATGCAAGGCAAGCCCCTAACCACTGTATTATTGTTCCAGCTCCTTTTGATTTATTTTTGTTTTGGGGGGACAGTGTTCAGGGATGGTGTTTAGGGTCAAACCCAAACTTTCCATATTATACAAAGAGTGAGTTCTTCAACCCTTTGAGTTATCTCTAAAACAGCTTCAAAAGAAACTGGTTTGGGTGTTTTGAGTCCCATCTGGTCGGGGGCACTAAGGGTGGGGATGGGAGGAGAGGGGAGAAGAGACTACAAAGATGATAGCAACATGGACATGTTGTGTTGGGGACTGGATGCCTGCAAGGCAAGCATCTTACCTACTGTACTATTTCTTTAGCCCCATCCTAAGTAGTTTCTTCTGTTTGTTTTGTTTTGTTTTGTGGGTTGAGGGTCACCCCTCATGATGCTTAGGTCTTACTCCTGGCTTTTTGCTCAGGGATCATTTCTGGTGGTGCTTAGAGTACCATATGGTTTGCTGGGATCAAACCCAGGTCAGCATATTCAAGGCCCTTCCCATAGTATTATTGCTCCAGCCCTCCTAAAGCAGGTTTTTGTTTTTGTTTTGTTTTTGTTTTTGTTTTTTTTGGTTTGTTTTTGAGCCACGTCTGGTGACATTCAGGGATCACTCATATGGGATGCTGGGTATTGAACTTGGATCAGTCAAATGCAAGGAAAGCACCTTACACTCTGGTTCTTTTTTTTTTGGTTTTTGGGTCACACCTATCAGCGACTCCTGCTCTATGCTCAGAAATCGCTCCTGGCAGGCTCCGGGGACCATATGGGATGCCGAGATTCAAACCACCGACCTTCTGCATATCTCTCCGGTCCCTATTCTCTGGTTCTTAAAACAGTTTTATTTTGTTTTGGTTTTTTTTTTTTTTTTTTTTTTTTTGGTTTTTGGGTCACACCCGGCAGTGCTCAGGGGTTATTTCTGGCTCCACGCTCAGAAATTGCTCCTGGCAGGCACAGAGGACCATATGGGGCGCCGGGATTCGAACTGATGACCTCCTGCATGAAAGGCAAACGCCTTACCTCCATGCTATCTCTCCGGCCCCTTTGTTTTGGTTTTTGGGCCACACTTGTGGTTCTCAGGGATGTCTCCTTGTTCTGTCCTCAGGGATCACTCCTGGTAGAGATTGGGGAGACTTTGTGATGCTGATTATTAAACTCATTAGTTATGTGCAAGTGTCCTACCTTCTTGCTGTACTAGTGCTTTGACCCCTAACAGTAGTCTTTTATTTGGGCGTGGGGGCACACCCAGTGGCTCTCAGGAGTTACTCCTGGCTTTGTGCTCAGAAATTGCTTTTGGTGGAGCCGGAGCCATAGAGCAGTGGTAAGGTATTTGCCTTGCACACGCCCAACCCAGGACGGACCTCGGTTCAATCCCTGGCGTCCCATATGGTCCCCCAAGCCAGGAAAAATTTCTGAGCGCACAGCTAGGAGCATCACTGAGTGTGCCTACCCCCTTCCCCCCAAAAAAGAAAGAAAGAAAGAAATTGTTCCTGGCAGGCTCGAGGGACCATATGAGATGCTGGTAATCAAGCCCAATCCGTCCTGGGTCGGCTGCATGCAAGGCTAATGCAATACCACTGTGCTATCACTCTGGGCCCCTAAAATAGTCTTTTTAGGATTAATGAATCAGTACACTTCAGGTCAGTAGAATAGAACAGGGATGGTATACAGTATGCACTCAGTAAGTATTAGTTGTTATTTATTATATCTTATTATTTTATTATTTATATTATTGTAACGTTTTCTCTCTAAGCTTCATATAACCTTTGTTATTTCAGCTATGTATTCCCTTCTCTTTTTCTGTCTCTATAATCTCCTTCCCCTCTCTCTTTCCATCTTCTCTCCCTTCACCACCCTATGGTTAGTGTCATTTATGTCAGAATAGTTAAAGGATAGGGACCCAGAGAGATAGTGCAGCGGTAGGGTATTTGCCTGCATGCTACCTACCCAGGAAGGACAATGATTCGATTCCCGGTCGCCGAGCCTGCCAGGAGCGATTTCTGAGCGCAGAGCCAGGAGTAACCCAAGTGCTGCCTGGTGTGGCCAAAAAAAAAAAGTTGAAGGACAGTTCATTGTATGGCATATCTTTGTTAAAAGTAAAAATAAACCACTGATGGCCCAGAGAGATAGCACAGCAGCATTTGCCTTACAAGCAGCCAATCCAGGACCAAAGGTGGTTGGTTCGAATCCCAGTGTCCCATATGGTCCCCCGTGCCTGCCAGGAGCTATTTCTGAGCAGACAGCCAGGAGTAACCCCTGAGCACCGCCGGGTGTGGCCCAAAAACAAAAAACAAACAAAAAAACCCACTGACATCTTTATTTGATTTATTATTATTATTATTAATTTATCTTTTGCCTGCTGGGAGTTGGACACAGGTCTGCTACTAAGTTATTACGTCCAACTCACCTTTCTTTTATTTTTTAATTTTATTTATTTATTTTTTGTTTGTTTTATTGGGATCATAACTGGCGAGCTCAGAGGTTACTCCTGGTTCTGCCCTCAGAAATCACTCCTGGCAGGCTCAGGGGACCATATGGGATGCTGGGGATCGAACCAAGGCGTACAAGGCAAATACCCTCCCTGCTTGTGCTATCGTTCAGGCCTTCCCAATTCATCTTTCAAACCTTTTCCACCTCCCTCCAGGTTTGCCATTTCCATTCTCAGGAAAGTCCACCTGAGTTCCAATTTTTTTCCTAACACTTTACAATTCTTAGCTGGTTAGGATTTTTCTTTATTTTTCTTGTGGGGTTGCACTCACACTCTTGAAATAACTTTCTTATGGAAACGTGGAGTTATAATCTACTTCAATGTCTCTGTAGTTTCGGAGCCAGAGAGATAGCACAGCAGTAGGGCATTTGACTTGCACACAGCCGACCCTGGACGGATGGTGGTTCGAATCCCAGCATCCCATAAGGTCCCCTGGGCCAGCCAGAAGCGATTTCTGAGCGTAGAGCCAGGAGTAACTCCAGAGCGCCGCCGGGTGTGACCCCAAAACCAAAAACAACAAAAAGTATACATTTTAAGCCCCATAGAAATACTTGATGTGCTTAGTAGGTGCTTGAAAGTAGTTCTTGGCATAAGTGAAAGTGAGAAGAGGGGATTCCTGCCAACCATCTGGTGGGTTTCTCCCCGAGCCTTGGTGAGTGAGTGGGTAGAAACGTTTGGTTTTGTTTTTCCGAGTCAGACATCTTTTTGCAGTCTTGCAGCGGAGGCAGGGCCCACGGCTCCCAGTGTGGGTCCCATAGCGTGTGTTTGTTACAGGGCTCCATCCAGCCTTGCCTGCTGGACCAGGTCTTGTGCTTTGGCCCCTCGGCCCCTCCCCACAAATGTGCAGCGGAACAGGGGATTAGGTTCTGGCAGCACAGCTGGGATTTTGGCGGCCATTCCAGTCGACAATTGTACGCAGCCACCGGGACAGGACAGGACAGCGCAGGCAGGCAGGCAGGCAGGCCCGCGCTTTGGGTTCGGGTGGCGAGGGGGAGGAGCGGGCGCAGTGCGGCATCCTGGCCTTGCTGCGCACCAGGTACGGACGGCAGAGCTTCCCTCGGGAAGGGGCTGGGGGTGGGTGGGTAGGGGTGGGGGGAAGCCATCCCATCTCTCCGGGCTGGCTGGTGGCGCAGGCGAGGCGCTTTGTGTGATCTGGCATGGTGAGCGGCATGTGTGTGTGTTTCCAGGCCTGGCCCGCCCTGCAGCGGCAGGAAGCTGCCGTGTGTGTGTGTGTGTGTGTGTGTGTGTGTGTGTGTGTTGTTGTTGTTGTTGTGTTTTGTGTGTGTGTGTGTGTGTGTGTGTGTTGTGTTTAAAATGGCCTGCGTCTATTCCCGGGGCTTGATCGCCTCCGGGCAAGCGCCCATCTCCTCTTTGAAGCTATCCGAGGCCTACCCTTCCCGAGATGGCCGGCTGGGCTGTCATTGCAGTAGTGCGCGCGCCCAAGGGCACTTCACTTGCCCTGGCGGCAGGCCATCGCCACCACCACCACTACCACCACCACCCCCCAAACTGTGTGTGTGTGTGTGTCTGTGTTGTTCTTGTCCCTTTTGGAGGCCAGGCCAGCCTTTCTTGCGCCCCCGCCATGCAGGGGCCCGGCCTCTTGTTCGTGGGCGCGGCCCCACCTCTCCCCTCCCCCGCGCGCGCGGCCCGGCCGGGGACGGATCCTGGCAGGGAAGGGAAGGGGAGAGAAGGGGAGAGAAGGGGAGAGAAGGGAAGCTTGCTGCGCCTTTAAAGAAAGCAGACTCCGCGCTGTGACGCACTTCTGGCTGTCAGCCAGGGAGATCGCTCCTGCCAGGCAGCCCGAGAAGAAAACCAACAACTTTTCTTTTGTGTGTGTGGGGTTACTTTCTGCTAGCCCCCCCCTCCCCTTTCCTCCTCTCCTTTCAAGATTTAAATGCTAATGGCGGATTAAAACCTGTAGATTGGCTTTAGGAGTCTGGTAAGGACATTTCCTCCCCCCCCCCCCAGCTGCACCTCACTGAGACTTTTGGGCCCTCTTTCTTCGGGTGTTTTGCTGCTTTATTTTTGTTGTTGTTGTTGTTGTTAAAACACGGACAAGGGAGGGCGGTGGGGTCGCCTCCTTCGCCTCCCGTTGCTGCGCCATCCTCCAAGGCGAGGGAGAGACGAGGGGAGAGCAAGTAAACACAGAAACCGACGCTGGAGCAGAGCTGGCCGACATCCGGGAGTTGGCGCCTTTCTGCGCTTTCTTTCCCCCTTGCGTAGATGTCAGCGTGTTTTTGTTCCGAGGGAAGAAGCGTGTGCGCCTGCATGTTGGACTGGAGAGGCAGCTTGGGGAGCTACTCCATTCCCGAGTGAGGCCTGGGTGTGTGCGCAGTGGTTGGGAGTGGAAAAGGTTCCTTTGGGCAGCTGGTAGGGACCCGGGGGTGGGACTCTAGTGCAGTGGGGGCTGGTGCTGACGAACTGAACTGCTGGAGTGGGTCAGGGGTGGGTGTGCTCTTGAGCGTGTTTTTGGTCAATGGCCGTAGACCTAAGTCTGGTTCTTCATAACCCCCCTGTGCTCCTACATCTTTCTAATCCCAATTCTACCTAGCAGAGGGGGCGCGGGGTAGGTGGTGAAATCTGGGTTTTCATTAGATTCCCTCCCCTGATCTTCAGCTAGATGTTTGGGGGATAGGGGGCAGATTCTAAGCTTCCAGAAGGGGTAATAATCTGCCTGGGTGAAGTAGCAAATGAGTGTCTGTTAGGGGGTCCCAGAATTCCCATCAGCAGTCCAGTTTGCCTGACCTCGGGAGTGCAGACCTCTGGACTTGGATAGGTAGGCTACTTTGTAGGACAACTCAGGAGTTGAAATGGATTGTGATTTTTTTTTTTTTTTTTCTGTTTTGGCCTCTTAGAGCTACTGAGCCTTTTATTTTCTACAGAGGACACAGACAATATTTCTATTTGTGCTAATAGCCTATGGCAACTCAGGTTAACATTTCCTGGGCCTCTTTGGGACTGGGACTGCCTACCATAGGTGAGATCTGGGTGCAAAATTGCGTCACCTGTGTTATCTCACTTAGCCCTTCCACTCTTTGGCGAGAAGGAGCCCCAGATGTTCACTTTTTCAGTGCTAGGGTCGAAAGGTAGAGAGAGATAGGATTCTTAAGGCTGCTGGCAGGTGGGCTATCAGGGTAAGTAGGGGTAAAGGGGGAGGGCGGCTGGGAAGGGAGCTCAGTGGGCAGTGAGCATGCAAGAGGTCTGGATTCAATCCTAGCACTGCAGGGATCAGTGCATTCATTACAGGGACCCTCAGGACCCTACCTCCAGATTGACTCAAAAACAAAACCAAAAATTTTGCTCTCCAGTGTGGCCACACAGATGGGACAATTTCCTCATGAACTGGGAGCCAATGTTCTTTGGAACCATGATTTTAGAGAAGAGTGGAACTGGGGGGAAAGAATCCTTTGAAGTGGTAGTTTATCTGGGCTTTGAGACTTAAAATTCTGGAAGTCAGAGCTAGTTCCAAAAGGTTGAGGGTTCACCAGAGGTGAATGAAGCCCATGAACGGCATGATCAGTACAGTCTAGCAGCTCTCCAGTACCAAAGGTCATGTTGGTGTTATCTTAAGGGTAGTACTAGTGTTCTGGTAGCTGAGGGCGGTCTCCAAAGAAACTGGCACACAGCCTGAGGGGTGGGGTAAGGAGAACCATATTGCCACAGCTCAGACCCTCTAGCCTTTGGCCTATTACTTGGTTTAACTAAAATTTTTCCAGATAGACCCCAGAGCTCAGCAACCCAACCCTCTACGCCTGGTCCTTGTATCTGAGCAGGTGGTTTGAATTAACTTCAGCCCTGGTAGGAAACTGTGCTATGTTTTAACTCTTTAAGACCCAGAAAGGGTATAGGCCGATGGCTGTGACTCTTATATGTCAATTTTCTGGTTCTAATAGATCTTCTCTGGAAACGGGTTACTGTAAATATGGGAATTGGCCCTGCTGGCAAGAGAGTTAATTTAGGTGCGTTTTGAAAATGTTGTTATTTTTGGAGGAGGGGTCCACACCCAGCAGTGCTCAGGGGTTGCTCCTGGCTCTGCATTCAGAAATCACTTCTGACTGGCTCTGGGGACCATATGGGAAGCTGGGGATTGAACCCAGGTCAGCCACGTGCAAGACAAAAATCCCTACCTGCTGTGCTATTTATTGTTCCAGCCCCAAGTTTTGAAAATGTAAGGAGGATAGGAAGTCTTTAGTTATTAATAAGGCAACCACTTCTGTGTTGTTGTTTTTTTTTTTCTTAAGCCTGGTGAAGAGAGTGGGCACCAGACCAACTCTGTGACGCCTCTGTTTGAATTGGGAGGGGGGCATTTCTTTTTCAGAGAACCAAGTATGTGTTACTGCTGAAGAGGCCCTACAAGAGTCCTGCATTCTGGGGTTTTGCCATAGTAATTTGGGGATGAGGGTATCTGGGGAAAGGGGATGTGCCTGAAAGAGTCGGTAGAGGGTAGATCCTTCTGTGAAAGGGTTCTGGACTACAATCGATCGTGGGGATCTGTTTTTCCATCACCATCACTCAGCCTTTTGGGTGGGGCCTGCTTCATATTTCAGGGGGAGGGTGGGGAGGATGGTGCTCTGGCTGGGAGCCCTTGGGTTTCAAGCCAAGGCCTGCTTAAAGCTGTATTACCATTACTGAGGGACTCTCCTTGCTCCTGGATTCAGTCATTCATTACCAGAAGAGAGTGAATGAAACAGACCCTTTTCCCTTTACGGGCTCTGAGCAAACAAGGGCCTTCTGGAGTTCCTCATGTTGAATACTAGATTCCTGCTGCTTCTGAGGAATTCAGGAGGCATTTGGCCTACACACTAGTTTCCTGGGTGGTAGGACTAGATTTTGACAAGCTTCCTTGAAAGGACTTAAGGATTTTTATGTTTTACCTCTCAGATAAAGGAATGAATGGACGAGGTTGGTGAAACCTCGGGTCATTTCTAGCATCACAGCTATGGAATCTCTCTGCATCTTTTTAAAATAAAGCTTTTGTAACTGATGTTTTGGCCTCATTAAGGGGACTAGACAAGAGGCAACTACAGAGATGAGACAAAGGTGACTGGGGCCTCATTTTTGTTGTTGCTTAACAGCTCAGATTAATTTTTTTTCTTTTGAACTTTCATTGCCTTTACCACAAGGCCCAACTATGTTTTCTTCAACTTGAGGCTGCTTGGCTTCCAAAAACCCTTTTTACAGAGCAGTGGTTGAGAATTATACCTTGATTCTAATCTGGCCCCAAGGGAGCTAGTGGCCATGGAGGGCTAAGACATGTTGCTATGATTAGTGGAATCTTAGACTATGATAGGTTGCTGTGGAATTCAGGCTAGGTTTTGTAGGTTAGGAAGCACTTAATTATAAGTAATATTTAACTAAATTTAGCATATAGTTGTTTCTTTTTGTTTGTTTTGGTTTTGGGGCCACACCCTGCGGTGCTCAGGGGTTACTCCTGGCTGTCTGCTCAGAAATAGCTCCTGGCAGGCACGGGGGACCATATGGAACACCGGGATTCGAACCAACCACCTTTGGTCCTGGATCGGCTGCTTGCAAGGCAAACACCGCTGTGCTATCTCTCCGGGCCCTATTTTTTTTTTTTTGTTAGTTGTTTTCTTTTCTTTTCTTTTTTTTTTTTTTGGGGGGGGGGGTTTGGCCACACTCAGTGGCATTCAGGGGTTACTCCTGGCTCTGCACTCAGAAACTGCTCCTGGCAGGCTCAGGAGACCATATAGGATGCCAGGGATCGAACCAGGGTCTGTCCTGGATCCGCCACATGCAAGGCAAACTCCCTACCTCTGTGCTTCTGCTCTAACTCCTCTTTATTAATTTTTTCTTTTGAAAATTCTGCATCATTTATGCTTAATTTCACTTCCCATCCTGCTGTAAGCTCCTTAGAGGCCTCTAGAGACCCTTTTGTCTTCTCTTTTTCATGTAGTTTCCAGTTAAGGATGAACACACAGGACTGCAAAAAAACAGTCTTTTGTCTGCTTGGAGGGTGGATGCTTATGAACTAAATGTGAATGGATCATCAGATATGTTTGTTTGTTTTGGCCATACCTGGCATCACTCATGGGTTACTCCTGGCTCTGCACTCAGGTATTACTACTGTTGGTGCACAGAACTAGGAGCTCAGAACTAGTTTAGTTCCCGAACTAGGAGATTGTGGTGCTGGGGATTTAACTCTAGTCAGCCATGTACAAAGCAAGCGCCTTACCAACTGTACTATTTGCTCTGATCCTCTGAATCATCACATTTATCTCTTTGGCACTACTAGATAGTAAAGTGTCTGTGAACAAAACTACTCTGTCATTCCTCAACACTTTACATGTAGAGTTGCTTAGAGATTGGTGTCAAATAACCCATACTTTGTTGATGGTAAAACGTGGGGATAATTATGGGTGATGACTCTTATTGTTACTTCTTCCATATGATAACAAACTAAGCACCTATGGGAAGTGGGGGGCGGATTGATTATTCCCATTGGAGAAGTATAGGGACTACCAGGAGGTGTTGGGAAATACTAGTTACCAAATTTGTGGTCTTTAGGGCAGGTTGGCAGGCAGATGGCTAATTCCCAATGGAAAGGGAAATTGGGGTAAGAATATCAGGATAAGTACTAATCTTTCATTCTATCCCCCTTGGGATCTCCACCATAACTGAATTTGACTTAATTTAGTTCTACATTTGAACCACGTCTCTGATATTTGTGGGGAAATTGGAAAAATCCAGAATGTAGAGATACTTCTTTATGGATTTAGTTATTTCATTGTGAGGTAGAATTTGTAAAGAAAGAGCCAGAAGTCAACGTTTTTTGACTGGACATATGTCTTGGTGTTAAAAGTGCATGCCTTACATGCATGAGACCTGAACTTGATTTCTGGCACCACCAAAAGCAAAAGAATACACATTTACATTTCTGGCTTAAGAATAATAACCAAGTTTTGATAGTAGTTTTTTAGTATCCTTTTTTTTTTTTTTTTTTTTTTTTTTTTGGTTTTTGGGCCACACCTGGCGTTGCTCAGAGGTTACTCCTGGCTGTCTGCTCGGAAATAGCTCCTGGCAGGCATAGGGGACCATATGGGACACCGGGATTCGAACCAACCACCTTTGGTTCTGGATCGGCTGCTTGCAAGGCAAACGCCGCTGTGCTATCTCTCCTGGACCTTAGTATCCTTTTTAAATAAAAAGATTGGGTGAATGGGGCCTGGGGATGACTTAGTGGCTTAATTTAGCCTTGATTTGGCAAGTACTAGGTTAAAAGTTGAATCCTGTGCCCTAAGCCACTGCTCTGTTTTCTGGACCTTGGTTCAATAGCACGAAAGCCCAGACCCCTGGAATGAAGTATAGGACAGTCTAGCCATTTATGATCACCCAGTGAGAAGGGTCTGGCAGTTGGCTTATTGGCTTAATGTACTTGCTGGGCAAGGCCATGTTCAATCCCAGTGCTACCCACACATACTGAGGCAATTCCAGCATCTCTTTTGTTAAGGAACCTCATAGAGGAAGGCCTGGATGACCCAGTGCCTTAAGAAGCATTCAGGGCAAGGGTAAGGTTGTAAGATGAGTCCTTGGTGCAATACATGTGCTAAGCCAGTCCTGATTGCCCCTCATTTCGGGTCCTTGGGGTGAGGGTAGGGGGTAGCAAATTCCAAATCCAGTTCTGGTAGAAATTCTGTAATGCATTTGATTAGGATTAATACTTATCCTGCTATTTGTCTTGTTGCCTTGTTTTTAGATGTCATGACCAGCAGTGTTGCTTGCAACATTTTCTCTTACAGTGCTTAGGGGACCATGCTCTTTAGATCTTTGTGCTTTCTCCCTAACCTAGTATTCCTTTGGTGTGTGTGTGGGGGTGTCACACCTAGCTTACTCCTGGTTCTCTTCTCAGGGATCACTCTTGGTGAGACTTGGGGACCATATATGCTGCTGCAGATTGAACACAGGTCATTCCTGATCCAAGGCAAGCACCATATTCAGTATACTATCCTCTAGCTCCTACTTTAGTATTTTATTTTATTTTTTGTTTTTTGGGTCACACCCGGCAGCGCTCAAGGGTTACTCCTGGCTCTACACTCAGAAATTGCTCCTGGCAGGCTCGGGGGACCATATGGGATGCTGGGATTCGAACCACTGACCTTCTGCATGCAAGGCAAATGCTTTACCTCCATGCTATCTCTCTGGCCCCCCCTACTTTAGTATTTTTTATGGGGAGAAGTTGGACTATATTTGGTGATGCTTGGGGGACTACTTCTAGGTCAGTACCTGGGTGATCATTCACCATTCCAGGTATTAAACCAGGATCAGCTACATACAGGGTAAATTGCTTAATTCCTATACTGTCTGTCTGGCTCTGTTCAGTATTCTTAGTGACATTCTGTACTTTTGTTTTTGGACCACACCCAGCAGTCTTAAGGGATTACTCCTGGCTCTGCATTCTGGAATTACTCCTGGTAGTGCTCTGGGGATCATATGTGATGCTGGAGATTGAACCTGGGTAGGCTGCATACAAGGAAACCACCTTACCCACTTTACTTGATCCGTCTCTGACATTCTGTACTTTTATTTCTAAGCTCCACGATAATCCAGATACGGGTTTTGGAGACAAAAAGCCAGAAAAGTAACCTCTGGGCTCAGAGAGATAGCACAGCGGCGTTTGCCTTGCAAGCAGCCAATCCAGGACCAAAGGTGGTTGGTTCGAATCCTGGTGTCCCATATGGTCCCCCGTGCCTGCCAGGAGCTATTTCTGAGCAGACAACCAGGAGTAATCCCTGAGCACCGCTGGGTGTGACCCAAAAACCAAAAACAAAAAAAAAAAAAAAGAAAAGTAACCTCTGCACATTTCTGGGTGTGGCTCAAAAACAACATAAAAAATCCAGATAAGTATTTTGCAGATGAGGAAACAGACTAGAAGGCTTTACTGCTTGCCTGGGGTCACAAGGAAAACCATATTTATAAGATCACCATGTCCTAAAGAGCAGGTCTTTGTTAATTTGTTTTGGGGGAGGGTGTCACACCCAGCAGTGTTCAATTGTTACTCCTGGTTTTGTGCTCACAGGTCACTTTTTTTTTAAACTTTATTGATTGATTGATTGGTTTTGGGGCCACACCCCCTGGAACTCAGGGGTTACTCATGGCTCTACACTCAGAAATCGCCCCTGGCAGGGCTGGGGGACCATATAGGATGTCAGGAATCCAATTCGATCCCTCCCAGGTCGGCCACTTGCAAGGCAAATGCTCTATCACTGCACGATCTCTCCAGCCCTCAGTGATCACTTCTAATAGGCTTGGGGACACAGGTTGGTGTCAGGGATCAAATCTGGGTCAACTGCATGCAAGACAACCTCCCTACCTGCAATACTATCTCTCTACGCCCAACAAATGTTAACTTCATTTTGAAGAGAAAAATTGTGCATCTTGACATTGAATTGGATGCAGGAGTCTTAACTGTCAATACCTACATGATATTATTTAGTCATTTAGATATGTATTTTGAGCTCTAAATATTCCCATGGTGCCTTGGTGTACTAAGTTTACAGTGAAGTGGTTTATTTCATGTTCAGAGTGGTGTATGGAATCACTGCCTTCCCTCTCCTTTATAGATATCTGATATACTTAACTTTTTTTTTTCTCTTGGATTTCAGGTGCATTGGGGTGACTGATTGGTATCACCAAGATGGCGCTCCATGCCACCAGGGCTGCTGCACTGCTCTCCTGGGTGAGTAGTCCTCCATTTGGTCTGCTAAGTTTCTGTAAGCAGTTTGTGGGGGCTCAGGGGAGCATAGGGGATGCCAGGAATTGAACCACCATTGGTCCTGGATTGGCTGCGTACAAGGCAAAAGCCCTACTGCTGTGTTATCTCTAAGTCCCACTAATAACTTCCTTTTCCTATCCCTTTGGTTTGTTTGTTTTGATTTTGGTTTCATGCAGTAGTACTCAGGGTGAACTCCTGGCCCTGCACTCAAGGTTTGTGGGTCTCAGGGGACACATAAAGCAGTGGATTTTGCTTATGTGGGGTTGATCAAACCTAAGTTGGAGTTGGCCTCATGCAATGCAAGTGCCTATGCACTGTACTGTCTCTCCAGCCATTTAGTTTATTAATGTGCTTTTAAGAATGTTGATGTTGACATTGATCCATGCTTCTTTGAAGAATATAGTCCTGTTCTCCGCCATAGGAAATTGCAGAACAACCTGGAACTCCTCTTGTCTGCTCCCTTGCCCTTTGTTTTTGTTTTTGGGTCACACCTGGTGGTGCTTGGGTTACTCCTGGCTCTGTGCTCAGGAATTGCTCCTGGCAGGCACAGGGGACCATATGGGATGCCAGGATTCGAACTACTGTCTGTCCTGAATCTGTTGCATGCAAGACAAATGCCCTACCACTGTGCTATCTCTCCGTTCCCCCCCACCCCCCCTTTGTGGATTTTTCTGAGCAGAACTGACACTGATCTATGGGCATAGGCACTTTGGTCTTCAAAGGCCTTTCATTTTAGGGCCAGGTTTTACTCTTTTTTCTATTCTTTTCCCTATTTCTCTCTGCTTCTGCTCTCCTCTTTTTATATTTTGGTTTATTTCAATATTTCTGCTGCATGATCTTTTCATATATTTTCTTGGGGATATACTATTCAGAAAATGGAAAAATAATACCACACACTGGTAATTTCATGTTATAGAGAGGGCTAGGAAAGTGGCTTAGGGCTACAGTGCAAACCTTTCACATGTGAGACCCTGGACTTGATACCAAAAATACATTTAAAAAGGAAGCTACAGAAAAGCAGTAGAGGACATGGAGTAGAGTGACAAGTATAGTTAGAGTTAGATAGCCTTACTTAGAATTGCTGCTTTGCTTAGAATTGCTGCTTTGACTAGAGCAAGAAGATACTCAAGATACTTGGCCATGATACCAATTGTATTGTCCTCCCAACACTTTTTTTTTTTTTTTTATAAATTTAATTTTAGGTCATACCCAGCAATAACCTAGTAACCTAGAGGTTACTCTTTTTTTCTACTGTACTCTGAGGGGTAACTCCTGGTGGTGCTTAGAGGACCATATGGTATGCCAGGGATTGAACCAACTGCAAGGGAAGCACCCTACCTTCTGTAGTATCACCTTGAGCCCAAATTATTTCATTTTTTTAAATTGTTTTTTGACTTTATTTGTTTTTTAGTTGGGTTTTGGGCCACACCTGACAGTACTCAGGGACTACTCCCAAGTTGGTTCAGGGGTCGTTACTGGTAGTGCTGATGGGGGGGGGGGGGGCATGTGCTAGGGAGTCAACTTAAGGCTTCCTCATGTAAAATAGACACTCTGAATATCTCCTTAGCCCAGTACATAACTTTATTTATTTTGTTTATGAATCTCACCCAGCAGTGTTTAGAGGTTACTCCTGGCTCTGCACACACGAATCACTACTGATGGTGCTCAGGGGACCATATGGGAAGCTGGGAATTGAATCTGAATTGGCTATGTGCAACCACAACCTACTTACTTGTATTGGCCACATACAAGGCAAGAACCCTACCTGCTGTGCTCTCTCCAGTCCACATCCCACACTTTTAGCTTAAAAGTCCTTCCCTCACCTTTTTGCATTGACTGAGGATTTCATAGTCAGCTGACTGTGATGTTTACATGTTTTTTGCTGTGCTTACCAAGTATTGTGCCTCAGGTTGTGGTGCGTAACACTTGGCCATGATAACAATTGTGCTGTCCTTTAGTTGTGGCTTGGCGTGTATGCTCACCTGGGCTTGCACTTTCTGTTGGGGCTCACAAGTTAAGGTTGGTGGTGCTTTCCACTTTTTGACTGTGACTTTTGCACATTTTTTTTATTTTGAATTGTTTTGTGGTCACATCTGGAAGTGCTCAGGGTTCACTCCTGACCATGCTCAGGGAACCATATGTGTTGCCTGAGAATGAAGGACAAGTGACTTTATTTTTGAGTGGGGGAGTTTGAGGCCATACCTGGTGGTGTTTAGGGCCTACTCTTGGGTCTGCACTCAGAAATCACTCCTAGTAGGGGCCGGAGAGATAGCATGGAGGTAGGTCATTTGCCTTGCATGCAAAAGGACGGTGGTTCGAAATCCGGCATCCCATATGGTCCTCCGAGCCTGCCAGGAGCGACTTCTGAGCATAGAGCCAGGAGTAACCCCTGAGCACTGCCAGGAGTGACCCAAAAACCAAAAAAAAATTACTCCTGGTAGTCCTTGAGGGACTATATGGGATATTGGGGATGAGACCTGGGCCAGCTACATGCAAGGCAAATGCTCTCCCACTGTACTATTGCTCCAGTCCCAACAAGACAGTTGCCTTAATCCCATACTAACACTCCAAACCTTGCACACTTTTTTAGTTTCAGTGCTTGCTGAGGGTCACTCTCCTGGCTTATGCTCATACACAGAAGGTTACGGTACAGCTAGAACTCCCTTGAAGCACCCAGGATGATAGAGAGTAGAACTGTCAGGCTTACTTAATAGAGCTAAGGGCCAGGGAGATCACTCACAGGGCTGGAGCATAGGCATTTCATACAGGAGCTCTGTGTTTGATCTGTGGCTCCATATGGTGCCACCTGCTAGTGCCACCAGATGTATCTCCCCAAAATTAGAAAAAGCAGGGTCTCAAATTGTATGACAATTTGAACTCCTGGTCACATACTTGCAAGGCAGATATTTAGGTTTTGTGCTGTTCCTCTAGGCCCTAGATTCAACAGCTTTTTTTTTTGGTTTTTGGTTTTTGGGTCATACCTGGTGGTGCTCAGGAGTTACTCCTGGCTCGGGACCATATGGGATGTGCTGGGATTCAAACCAGGGTTCGTCCTGTGTTGGCCGCGTGCAAGACAAATAAATGCCTTATCGCTGTGCTATCTCTCTGGCCCCAACAGCTGAAAAAAAAACTTTAAGGAAGTTGGAAATGTAATATCAACCCAGGTTTGACCTCCATGTGGTCTCCAGAGTCCAGCCAGGAATGATTCCTGAGGATCAAGACAGGAACACAGTTGGGTATGGGTCAAAAACCATAAAAACAAAACAAAACCCCCAAATAGCAAAACAAACTTTAAGATATTTTAACTTATTATTTTTTTAGTTTTTGGGTCACACCCGGTGATGCTCAGGGATATACTCCTGGCTGTCTGCTCAGAAATAGCTCCTGGCAGGCTCAGGGGACCATATGGGACACCGGGATTTGAACCAACCACCTTTGATCCTGGATCGGCTGCTTGCCAGGCCCTTCTATAATTATTTTATTTCTTCTTTATTTTCCTCTACCATCAGCCAGATGCTTACATTTGAATTTTTTTTTTTTTTTTTTTTTTTTTTTTGGTTTTTGTTTTGGCCAAATCTAGTAGTGTTCAGGACTTACTCCTGGTTTTGTGCTCACGGTCAATCCTGGTGGTACTCCTTGGAACATATATATGCAGTTTTGTTGTTCAAACTGAGATGACCACATGCAAGTCAAGCATCATAACTCCTATATTATCTCTCTAAGTTCCATATTTGGAATTATTTTTAAATGCATTATTATTTTATATCTATGAATATATCAAATATATGTAATTGTTAACAGATGTTTAGAATAGATATTTCAAAATGCCAGAGATACAAAAGGTTTTATTTTCTACCTTCAGCTACTAAATTATTAAAATTCTGTTTATAGTCAACAATGGTACCACTTTTTTTTTTTTTTTTTTTTTTTTTTTTTGGTTTTTGGGTCACACCCAGCAGTGCTCAAGGGTCACTCCTGGCTCTATTCTCAGAAATTGCTCCTGGCAGGCTCGGGGGACTATATGGGATGCCGGGATTCGAACCACTGTCCCTCTGCGGGCAAGGCAAACACCATACCTTCATGCTATCTCTCTGGCCCCAGTACCACTTTCTTATATATATATGATATATATATATATATATATATATATATATATATATATATATATCATATATATATTCTTTTTTTTAGCCCTTTTATGTCTAATCATAATTAAGTATACCCTAGTTCTACAACAGCTTAAACTTTTTTTTGTTTTATTTTTGAGCCACACCCAGCAGTGCTCAGGTGTTACTTCTGGCTCTGTGCTCAGGGGTCATGCTTGGCAGTGCTGGGGGCCATATCAGATACTGTGGATTTAACCCAGCCAGGTTGGCTGTGTGCAATGCAAATGCCCTTTCTGCTGTGCTATTGCTCTAGCCCCAACTTAAAAAATTTTTTATTTGGTTTTGGGCTACACTGGTTGATGATCCGGGGTTACTCCTGGATCTGCGCTCAGAAATCGCTCATGGCAGGTTTGGGAGACATGGGATGCCTGGGATTGAATCCAGGTCTGTCCTGGATCAGCCGTGTACAAGGCAAATGACTTACCGCTCAGCTATCACTCCAGTCCCGTACTTAAACATTTTTAAGAGTCTCTCTTGTTTGCAGCTAAAGCAGGCTGTCAGCATTCAGATGGCTGTTACTGGATGTTTGGGTCAATTGCATTTCTTTGCTGAAGTGAAGAATATTAGAGGGTTCAGGGAGATGGCTCAGAAGTCTCAGAGGATGGTGTACATACAGGAACCCTGGGCTCATTACAAAGAGTGACCTCTGAACATCACTCCTAAGATGGCCCCAAACACTGCTGGATGTCCTTCCCCACAAATCCCTAGAGTCATCTGTTCCTTATCCCTAGGGCCTATTCTAGCTCTCGTAATGGGTAGATGGTCACTGTAAATACTTGTGAGAGAAAGCAAAGCTCAGAGTTTCACCAGACTCTTCCCTTTGTTTGCCAGGTGAACAGTCTGCAAATAGCTGATCCCGTGGACACAGTACAGCAGCTGCAGGACTGCAGGATCTTCTTAAAGATCATTGACCACATGTGAGTACACACTTCATCCCATTTTCCTCTCATAGGAAGTTGCTTGTTAAGGTGCTGACTGCTGTCCCCCCCTTTTTTGTTTTGGTTTTGGTTTTTGGGCCATATCTGGTGACACTCAGGGGTTACTCCTGGCTATGTGCTCAGAAATCGCTCCTGGCTTTGGGGGACCATATGGGACGTCAGGGATTGAACCCAGGTTCATCTTGGGTCAGCTGTGTGCAAGGCAAACAAACGCCCTACCAATGCGCTATTGCTCCAGCCCCAGGTAGCTCTTTTTTTTTTTTTTTTTTTTTTTTTTTTGTGACAGCTCTAGTCAGAAGGCTTGGGCAAGATTAGGATGTCTTAAGGCAGGGGTCTTCAAACTACGGCCCGCGGGCCACATATTGTATTTATTCCCATTTTGTTTCTTCACTTCTAAAAAAGATATATGCAGTGTGCATAGAAATTTGTTCATAATTTTTGTTTTTACTATAATCTGGCCCTCCAACAGTCTGAAGGACAGTGAACTGGCCCCCTGTTTCAAAAGTTTGTCTTAAGGAGTGATGAACAAGAACTCATTGCTTTCATCCTCTAGTCTATCATCTTTCTCTGAAAGAGAAGCATGGGTCACTTAATTTTATTTATTTTTGTTTTTTTGTTTTGGTTTTTTTTTGGTTTTTGGGTCACACCCGGCAGTGCTCAGGGGTTACTCCTGGCTGTCTGCTCAGAAATAGCTCCTGGCAGGGACGGGGGACCATATGGGACACCGGGATTCGAACCAACCACCTATGGTCCTGGATCAGCTGCTTGCAAGGCAAACGCCACTGTGCTATCTCTCCGGCCCCGGGTCACTTAATTTTAAGGGTTCCTCACTCTTAGGCAAAAAGTGCCTTCAAGTCTTCAGCCATTGTAGTGTTCTCAGAGGCTGCTCTGGGGCTTCCTATCCTCTTTTCTCAGTGGGAATCTTCTTTGTTCCTTAATTCAGTCTCTATTGTATCCCCAAAGCTTTGCAACCGCATGGGTGGGAAGAATAGCTTAAAGAGAAACAAGCGGCATCGAATATCAGCTCTAAATTGCTAGCATAGCTCTTTCTCCTTCGTAAGCCATTATTACCACATGTCTGAGGTTTTTACTTCACTTTCACGAAGTATTGATAAGTTGTTGCTGCTTTTGGGTGTGTGTGTCTTTTTACTTTAATCAAACTTGTAGCTCAGACTCTTATTTATTTATTCATTTATTTATTTCTTCATATATTTTGGCTTTGGGGCCACATCCAATGGTGTTTAGGGGTTACTCCTGGCTCTGCACTCAGAAATCCTCCTGACAGGCTTGGGGGTGAGGGGTCAAACCCAGGTTGGCTGTGCAAAGCAAGCACTTACACTATACTATTGCTCTGGCCCCTTTTTGTCTTATATCTTTGTCTATAGCGCATTTCTTTTGAAATTCTGACCCCTGGAGTTCCCCTAATGGCTTGTATCTAGAATTAAACTTGGTTTAGCCAAGTGAAAAACTACAGTTATTTTATTCAACTTACCTTAAATTTCCCTGCACCATCAACTTAGTAAGAATTACAGAGGATAGGGGCCCGAGAGATAGCACAGCTTTAGTATATTTGCCTTGCATCAGATAGTGGTTCAAATCCCAAAGTTCATGTTTTGTTTTTGTTTTTTTGGTTTTTGGGCCACACCCGGTAATGCTCAGGGGTTACTCCTGGCTATGCGCTCAGAAGTTGCTCCTGGCTTGGGGAACCATATGGGACACCGGGGGATCGAACCGCGGTCCATCCAAGGCTAGCGCAGGGAAGGCAGGCACCTTACCTTTAGCGCCACCGCCCGGCCCCGAATCCCAAAGTTCAATCCACTGATGTCCCATATGGTTCCCCAAGCCAGGAGCGATTTCTGAGTACATAGCCATGAGTAACCCCTGAGCATCACTGGGTGTGGCCCAAAAAACAAAACAAAACAAAACAAAAATTAAAAAAAAAGTGAAGTGAGTGTATTGGTTTCACATGTAGCAGGTAGGAACTGGGCTCAGGGAGTCAGTGTTGAAGCAGCAGGTTGTACACAGCTTGTTTTTGGATGGATGGAAGGAGAAGTAGAGCTTGTGAAGGGCGGGGACTGGGTGTATGACTCATGCAAGTGTCCTCAGTATATAATAAGCATGCTGGTTAGATTGTTTCAGATTATTTTTCTTAGAGGGAGACATTCCATCAGTGCTTAGGAATCACCAGGACTAATGAGGGAGGTTTGTACAGTGCTAGGAGTTGAAGCAGAGATGATATAATATGATGCATTTATCTGTCATTTGAGTCTTAGACTGGCATCCTTAGTGGTATCTTTTGCAGTGCATATTGGTAGTAGGATGTCTTTTAGGATTTCTTTTCTTTTAGGGGTGGGTGCATTCAGCAGTCCTACGGACTTCTCTTGGCTTTCTGCTTAGGGTTCAGGGAGTCATGTCTATAACTGGGGATCAAACTGGAGTTTATCATATACAAGGCAAGTACCTTCGTTTTGTTTTTGTTTTGTTTGTTTTGGCTTTTGGGTCACACCCGGCAGCACTCAGGAGTTACTCCTGGCTCTCCACTCAGAAATCGCTCCTGGCAGGCTTGCAGGACCATATGGGATGCTGGAATTTGAACCACCATCCTTCTACATGCAAGGCAAATGCCCTACCTCCATGCTATCTCTTCAGCCCCTGTACCTTCCTTTTGTACTATCTCTTCGACCCTTTAAAAATGTTGTTAAAGGGGCTGGAGTGGTAACATAGTGGTAGGGCGTTTGCCTTGCACTCAGCCAACCTGGGACAGACTCAGGTTCTACCCCCGGCATCCCATATGGTCCCCTGAGCCTGCCAGGAGCGATTTCTGAGCGCAGAGCCAGGAGTAAACCCTAGCATCACAGGGTGTGGCCCAAAAACCATAAAAGAAAAAAAGTTATTAAAAATATGTTATTAAAAGGCTAAAGACTGGGGCTGGCGAGGTGGCGCTAGAGGTAAGTTGTCTGCCTTGCAAGTGCTAGTCAAGAAAGGACCATGGTTAGATCCCCGGGTGTCCCATATGGTCCCCCCAAGCCAGGGGCAATTTCTGAGCATCAAACGGGTGCAGCCTGAAAAAAAAAAAAAAAAAGAAAGGCTGGAGAGATAGCATGGAGGTAGGGCATTTGCCTTGCATGCAGAAGGACGGTGGTTCGAATTCTGGCGTCTATATGGTCCCCCGAGCCTGCCAGAAGCGATTTCTGAGCTTAGAGCCAGGAGTAGCTCCTGCATGCTGCCGGGTGTGAGCCAAAAAAAAAAAAAAAGTTATTAAACAATTTTATTTCTCTTTTTTTTTGTTGTTGCCACTGTAAGTGGGGCAGACACATTGGTTCTTACATTCTTGGTTGTGTCGGTAGCTAGGGATCAAATCCTTGAATTGCAGGCTTGGCCTGGCTTGGGTCACACAGACCTTAATTGCAGCACTTACATGCACTGATTGTGGTATGCCAGCCATCAAACTCCTTGCCATCACACACTTTTTTGTTAGAGTGTGTGTGTTGGACCTCACCCAGCAGTGTTCAGGATTTTTTTTTTTTTTGTCACACCCAGCAGTACTCAGGGGTTACTCCTGGCTGTCTGCTCAGAAATAGCTCCTGGCAGGCACGGGGGACCATATGGGACACCGGGATTCGAACCAACCACCTTTGGTCCTGGATCGGCTGCTTGCAAGGCAAACAACGCTGTGCTATCTCTCCGGGCCCAGTGTTCAGGATTTATTCCTGGTGGTGCTCAGAGGACCATATTCTGTGCCAGAGATTAAACCCAGCTGACTGGAAGGCAGAGCACCTTCTCTGCTGTATTGTGATCCTTCACCCACTGGATTACGGCATCAGAAATCACAAAAAGCAGTCTGGGGCCGGAACGATAGTTCAGTGGTAGGACATTTGCCTTGCCCGCAGCCAATTAAGAACAGATGGTAGTTCAAATCCCAGCATCCCATATGGTCCCCCGTGCCTACCAGGAGCAATTTCTGAGCATAGAGCCAGGAGTAATCCCTGAGCACTGCCGGGTGTAGCCTAAAAACCAAAAAACCAAAACACAAGAAAGCAGTACTGTGATCATACTCAATGAGAACTCCAGAGTTTCTCCTTAGCAAGTTTGTGATCACTTTCTTCTTTTTTTTAGACTGCTATAATGAAATGATGAAGGACTAATTTCTATAATACTATGCATAATACTTAAAAAATATTTTTTTTAATTTAGTTTGTGGACCATACCCAGAAGTGCTCAGGAAAGCCTTACTGATGAGTACTTGGGCCAGGTCATATCCAGTGATGCTCAGGTTTAATGTGATGCTAAGGGTCAAACCTAACCTTCTACATGGAAAACGTTACACAAAGCCCATTGAGCTATTGCTTTGGTCCCCTTCAAAAAAATTTTTTTTAACTTTATTAAACACCATGATTTACAAAGTTGTTCACAGTACAGTTGTTTCGGGTATTTAATGTTCCAACACCAATCTCACCACCGTTGGACCTTCCCTCCACCATTGTCCCCAGTTTCCTACTCACCCCCAAGCCTGCCCCTTAGTACACAAAATAATTTATTTTATATTGCTTGTTACAACAAAATGGCAAATGGAATTATTAAAAACTACATCAATAAAAGAAAATTTGTGAATGTTGTCATATCCTTACAGTGGTATCATTAAAGTTACTGACAGGGTTTATACTAATCTGTTTGTTGCTAGTTGAGCCTTCTGTGTTGTTATTTACTGCGCTTATTGGCTTCTCTGCTATCTTCCAATCCAATTTACTGTGCTGCTACTAGGCTTGTCAGTATTGTGGAAATTGGAGGTGTTTTGCAGCTACATATGTGACTGTGCATGCTCTAGGAACTTCAGGATCTGTAGAATCGAGCTGATGAGTTTCAGCAGCTTGGCTTGCATCTCTTTCAAGATTACTTTTGAAGCTGGACCTTTGTTTACATGAAGTAGCAGTGGGATGTGGCTGCTGGGGCTTCTTGAAGTAGGGGGGTAGGGAGTGGAGGCTGAGAAGATATTGAAGTTCTCAACCCAAAAACCTTGTACCTGGAATTTTGTCACAGATTATTGAGGCAGTCAAGATGGGCTGTTTGCATGGTTTGCTGTGAGGTGTGAGTGAAGCTGCCAGGGCCCCAACCTGCCAAGAGCACCCCAGAATTTATAGCTGGAAGACTGGTGTACCTGTGAGTTTTAGCAGCTTGGCTTGCATCTCTTCCAAGATTAGTAGTGAAGCCGTGACCTGGCCATTGTTTATATGGAAGTGACACTGTTTCTCTCTCTCTCTCTCTCTCTCTCTCTCTCTCTCTCTCTCTCTCTCTCTCTCTCTCTCTCTCTCTCTCTCTCTCTCTATCTCTCTCTCTCTCTCTCCCTCTCTCTCTCTCCCTCTCTCTCTCTCTCTCTCTCTCTCTCTCTCTCTCTCTCTCTCTCTCTCTCTCTCTCTCTCTCTCTCTCTCTCTCTCTCTCTCTCTCTCTCTCTCTCTCCCTCTCCTTTTTTTTTTCTGCTTCTCATCCCTTTACCTCATTCTGATTTCCAGGTTCCCATCACTTTGTTCTTCTCTGATTGTTCCTTATTCCAGGGTAGAATAGGAATATATAAGATTTCAGAACCTTAAAAAACAAAACAAATCCTGATTTCAGAACCTAGGTGGCCCTGGTTGGATCCCCTTCACCACATATGATCCCTAAGCACCATGAGTACAAAGCCATATGTGACACAAAACAAAACAAAAAAATTTCAGAACCTGTCATAGTTCTTCTTCCATCGGGATACTCCTCTGATGAGCCTCGGTGACTCTTTGTCAGAATGCCAGGAAGTTGAAATCTAATTTTTTTTGTTTGTTTGTTTTGGGACCACACCCAGCAGCGCTCAGGGGTTACTTCTGGTTCTGTGCTCAGAAATTGCTCCTGGCAGTCTTGGGAGACCATATGGGATTCTGGGGATTGAACCCAGGTCCGTCCCAGGTTGGTTATGTGCAACCTACCCTCCCTATCTGCTTGTGCTATCAGTCCAGCCCCTGAAATCTAAATTTTTAATCTTAGGACCAGAGATGTGGTAATTGCATTACAGAAAACAACAACAAAATAAGGGTCTGGGGAGATGACTCTGGCTGGAGCACATACTTTGCATGTGGGAGCTCTGGGATCCATCTCTTGTCACCATATGGTTACCACTATTGACCCATTAGCACTGCCAGGTGTGACCTAAACAACAAAAAGTAAATGAGGAAAATAAATGTATTTATTTAGCCTTGGTATTTAAAGAGCTTTTTTTTTATTAAAGACCTATATCTTCTGATCTGTCATTCCTTCTTTTTTTTGTTCTTGTTTTTTTGTTTTGGGGCCATATTGGGTGATGCTTAGGGGTTACACCCTGACTCTGCACTCAGAAATTATTTTTGATGGCACTTGAGATACCAGAAATGTATGCAAGGCAAATGCCAACTTACTCTACTATCACTCTGGCCTGACCCACCAATCATTTCTACCTCCATATCTCACCTTATTTGGGGGGAATACTTGAGAATTTCTTAAATTCTGGGTATTACTAATTTGTATCATCACAGTACTAAAATAACTTGTTCTTTGTTGACTATAAACTTGTATTTAGATTAAACTTGATTAGCTTAGGTTTTACTCGTTTCACAGGAGTGGTTCATAGTATAGAGTTGTATACCATCTGTGAACAGGCATTTTGGGATAAGGCCTTCCCAGTGCTCAGGCCCTCAGGCCATTCCCAGCAGTATTCAAGCCAGACACAAGCTCAGGCTCAGTGTTACAATGCTGTACATCCCAGTGGTGGTATAGTTCTTGCCTTGCATGTGTGAGATTTTGGTCCCTAGCTAAAGTATTCCTTTTTTGTTGTTTTGTTTCATTTGTTTGTTTGTTTGTTTGTTTGTTTGTTTGTTTTTTGCCATATCTGGTGTCCTTCAGGGGTTACTTTTGATTAGCCATTCGCAAGGCAAATGCCCTACCAGTTGTGCTATCCTGACCCCAGGATATTTTCTACTCCTATTATTCCTAATAGGATATTCCTATTTTCTAAGTTGTCTTCTCTAGGGTTCATTCAGTAGAGATTAGAGGAGACTCTGTGTTTGTGTTGTCTGTGTGGTAAATGTGTGGGATGCTATGTGTTGTAAGTTTTAAAAGAAGGGACTGTTGGGGCCAGAGAGATAGCATGGAGCTAGGGCATTTGCCTTGCATGCAGAAGGATGGTGGTTTGAATCCCGGCATCCCATATGGTCCCCCAAGACTGCCTGGAGCGATTTCTGAGCATAAAGCCAGGAGGAATCCCTGAGCACTGCTGGGTGTGACTCAAAAACCAAAAAAAAAAAAAAAAAAAAAAAGAGAGAGAGAAGAGAGAAGGGATTGTTGAAATTCCAGCTTGGCCCTAATCTTCATCTTAGATGTAGGATGATACAGACCAACTTCTATTGGGAAAACAGATGTTCTTTGTGATTGTGCTCTGGTTGTTGCATTTCTTTTTTGGCCCTAGAGGTACTTGGGGGTCATCTTCAGTGTTGCTCAGGATCCCCACACAATGTTGGGGATCTAACTTCGGACTTATATGCAAAGCATGTGCTGTAGTCTCTTACACTCTTTCCCCAGCTCTGTTGCTTCTCTGTTTTGTTTTTTTTTCCTTTGTTTTTGGTTTTGTTATTTTGGGGCCACACCCAACAATGCTCAGGAGTTATTTCTGCTGGCTCTACACTCAGAAATCACTCCTGGCGGTGCTGGGGAGACAATATGGGATGCCAGAGATCAAACCTGGGTCAACCGCGTGCAAGGCAAATGGCTTCCCTGCTGTGTTATTGCTCTGGTCCCATACTTCTCTGTTGTTAACCCAAGTCAAGATGTTTGGAGGATGGCACTGTTTGTGGAAGTTGTACAGGATTTGGCCACTTGGCATTTTCTTCTTAAATCCACGTAGTGTCCTCCAACCTGCTTTTGACCTGTAGAATAGCCTGTAGCAAAAGGCTTTCTGACTTCTTTGTGTTTTCATTTTTTGTTTGTTTTTAAGCCACACCAAGTGGCTCATTGGGTTACTTTTGGCTCTGCACTCAGAAATCTTGGGGGACCATACAGGCTGCTGAGATCGAACCCGAGTCTGTCCTGTGCAGGACAAATGCACTACCCACTGTGCTCTTGCTCCTGCTCTTCTGTGTGTGTGTGTGTGTGTGTGTGTGTGTGTGTGTGTGTGTGTGTGTTTTCATATCTTTAATATCTATCAAGCCTATTTAGCTAAATAGGTCATTGGAGCATTTTGCCAGAAACCTAAAACTCTGGCATGTCTTGTTGACACTGGCACCTGCTTTTTCCAAATCAATGCATTCCTGATCCCTCCGTAAGCTCCTCGACATGACATTGATGATGGCAGTATTCCAGCTCTTATCTCAGTTTTAGAGGCCATTAGAAATAAAAGATGTTGTAGGAGTTCCTGGGGAGGGGATAGCACTGGATTCATTGACTCCAGATGACTTCCTGACAGATGAGATTTGAATATAGTCTCCTCCATCCACATGAGGGTGGGTGATAGGGTGGGATATACCTGTCTATGGATTCTCCTCACTTCATTCAGGAGATTGAGTGAAGATTCAACCCCGAGATTGAACCTGGGTTGGCTACATGCAAAGCGAGCATCCTATGTATTGTACTATCTCTCCAGTCCCTGAATACTGTTTTAAATAATGGGCCAATCTAGGATCAGCATTTTCTAGAACACATTCCATGTAACTTTACATGGAACAAGTCCAGGGCCTTACTGGAAAGTGAGGGAGAGATTTTATGGCCTAATAGGGGTTCAGGAAACGATGCATTTTATCTTTATTTTTGGGGAGGGGGGCGCATCCATCAGCACTCTGGTTATTTTTTGCTCTGATGGACTCAGGGGTCCATATGGGATGTAGGGGATTGGATTGAACTTAGTAGGACAAGTGCAAAGCAAACACCCTATCTGCTGTGCTGTAACATTGCCCTCTTTTACCCTCTTTTTTTTCCTTCTTCTTCTTCTTGTTTTTGAGTCACAGCCAGTGGTGCTCAGGAGTTACTCCTGGCTCTGCTCAGAGTCGCTTCTGACAGGCTTGGGGACCATATGGGATGCCGGGATTTGACCCCAGGTCTGTCCTGTGTTGGCCGCGTGCAAGGCAAACAAACGCCTTACCGCTGTGCTATCACTCCTGCCCTCTTTTACCTTCTTTTAAAGAAATGTTCAGTTTGGTTTTGCCCAAAATTTCTCAAATATTGAGCCTAAGAACTCTCAAGTTTTTTTTAAATTATTATTTATTTATTTATTTTTTGTTTTTTGGGCCACACCCAGCAGTGCTCAGGGGTTACTCCTGGCTGTCTGCTCAGAAATAGCTCCTGGCAGGCACAGGGGACCATATGGGATGCCGGGATTCGAACCAACCACCTTTGGTCCTGGATCGGCTGCTTGCAAGGCAAACGCCGCTGTGCTATCTCTATGGGGCCCTATTATTATTATTTTTATGCCATACCTTGGTAATGCTCAGGCTTATATTTGGCTCTGTGCTTCAGGATCACTCCTGATAATGCTAGGGCACCAGATATGGTGTATGGGATCAAACCTCGGTCATGTATGTGTAAGCCCAGGTTCTGCCTCCTGTACTATCTATCTCTCTAGCCCAGAAAGCTTTATTTTTATCTGATGGAATATGTTTAGGGAAATACTGTCCTTCTTTGAGCAGTCCCAGCTTTCCAGTTTGTGGGTAGGGAAACTGGCCCTTTCTGGAGTCGTAGGAGATTAGCATTCTGTATTTAGGGTGAGTCCCAAAGCACAGACCAGCTCCCTAGAATCCTGCATGCAAAGCACACTTGGAAAATGACCTTTGTAATTAGGTGTGAGACTGACCCTTCTATCCTGCCTTAGAGGCTACGTGCTTTGAGAATAACTGCCACAGAAAGTTGTCGGGCCTGTAGTGCACACCAGAACAGTTGATTGAAACCTGGAGATTCCGGTTCAGAGAGTCTCACAGGAGACCCTTTATTTCCATCTCCAGTCATAGGTTGGACAGAAAATCTGAAGATAATTATTTACCTCCTGAAAGGAAACTGCAGTTAAACATGGCCTCCGGGGGGGCCGGAGAGATAGCATGGAGGTAAGGCGTTTGCCTTTCATGCAGGAGGTCATCGGTTCGAATCCCGGCGCCCCATATGGTCCCCTGTGCCTGCCAGGAGCAATTTCTGAGCCTGGAGCCAGGAATAACCCCTGAGCACTGCCAGGTGTGACCCAAAAACCAAAAAAAAAAAAAAAAAAAAAAAAAACATGGCCTCCGGGGCAGGGATGGAGGGTGGCCCAGGTTCTCAGGCTGCCTGAGAGCGCCCCCTGCTGCCCTCGTTGCTCTTCATACTTCCTTGCTCTTCCAGTTAAATCGGTCCACAGATGGCATATGTCCCTTTAACATGGCTTTTGGGAGACTTTAGCCACCTTCAGCCTGCTGTGTGTTGATCTCAGGCTTGTCACCTGAGTCGTCTTCTCTCAATTCCTGGACCTGTTTTCCCTTTATGTTTTCCTTTTTTCTTACTCTAGCTTCATTTCCTGACCTACAGTTCCCCCAAACTCCTCTTCCTCTTCCCCACATTTATTACAGATCTTTTCAGGCTTTCCTTTTATTTGTGCTGCTGTGAGAAAGACCTCAGACCTCAAATTCTCAGTTTTATTTGGTGAGGGGTGTGCTTAGGGCCAAACACAGGTATCCTTGAAGGCAACTTCCTCTCTGCCCAGGCATCTTCCCCAGCAATGCTTTTGATACCCCGTGTGGTACCAGGGATTGAACAAGGGTCAGCTGCTTGCAAGGCAAGTGCCTTAACCCGATTTTTCTCTCTAGTTTTGTTCATTTCCCCACTTTACACCCATGCACTCTTTCTCTGACTAAATGAATTGGGATCATCTCCTGGCCTATAGCATTTGAATTTAGTTATCGGGATCCAGATAAAGAAAAGGTGCTACCTTATATAGCAGTGAGATGGGAAGGACTGTGGGTCCTTTGGTTCTAACTGGTATTCTTCTTTCTAGCCATGGCACTGAAGAGGGGCAGCAGATCCTGCAGCGGCCAGTAGTAGAGAGGCTGGAGTTTGTGTGTGCTTTCCTACAGAGTAAGTACCTTTCTTCTTCAACCAGGATAAGCAGGGTCCTCCTGGGACTTAGAGGCCAAAAGACCTAGTGCTTAGGTGTATGGTGGAGCAGAGGCCTAAGACTGCCTTCTCTCTACTGGACAGGAGTGCAGCTGGGTCTATCACCACCCAGAGGGATGGAAACTGTTCTTCTTCCAGACCCAAATAGAAATAGTCATTCATTTCTAGTTTAGCCAGTGGGCTTCCATTCCTTCATTGCAAGGAGGAGGATCAGTGTTAGTGCTGATCCCTTTAAGGTGGACATGTGGATAAAAGTGCTTCTCATGTGCCCCCTTATCTGACCGTAGTGAATACAGCCCTTATTTTGTTCTCTGCTATGTCTGCCTTAAGAGAATTACAGGAAGAGTGATCATTCACTTATATAAAGTCAGTTGTTAGTGACTGTACCTAGGTCCTCAGATAGCACAAGAACCAGGAGGCCTAGTCATTGCCCTTCTGCTCAGGCTTCTCTGCAGAATAATGTTCCAGAGCGGCCCAGCCACTCAGGGTTGTTCCTTAGAGCTGAGCAGTTAGTGGCTAGTGCATCGTTGTGCCTCAGAGTTGCTGGGAATTCCCAGCCTGCTTTCTGCATTCACTGTCTCCATAGACCTGGGACTGACTCAGGACAGAACCACCTTCACCTGGGAAAGCATATGTGGGGGGGGGGGGCATGGATAAGGACCCCCATGTCTCTAACTCCACCAGCGATGGTGCTTCTGTTCCTCTGACTCTTGAGTTTATGATGATCTCAGGGATGGTTCTCCAACAACATCATCTTAGTGGAGGATGGTTGGGTGACATACCCAGCTGTGTGCAGGCTCTTTGCTCAGGCATTGCTTCTGGTGGTATTTAAGGAACAATACGCTATGCCATATGCCACTGAACCAGAGTTAGCTGTATGAAGGCAGATGTTGAAACCCCTTTACTTTCTCTTTATATACTAATTCTCCTTCTTTCTTGAATGTCATTATAGAAAACAGAAAACATGCTGCTTCTTCAGAATGTCTGGTGTCAGTGCAGAAAGTGACTGAGGGGTCGGAGTTGGAACTGGCCAAGGTACTGGTGGGACGTTGGACTGATGGGTGGAAAGAAGATAGGTCCTTAATTTCTACAGCCAAGGGAGGTTGGAGGCAGGTCAAGGTAGCCTAGCAAGCAGAGACTAGTGTAGCTCAAGGATCTCATAGAAAAGATGGTTTACTGGGCCACTGCCATGGCTTACTGGAGCCCTGGTAGGAGTCAGTTGTCAACTGGCTGTTGTAAATTTGTTTTAGTTGTTTGTTCTATTCATTGCTGCTAGTGTTTTGGGTGTGGCATGTGGAGGGTTCCTGAGCTCTGGGATTTAGCTACACAGAAATCACAGACTTAGCCTTTTGTACTTTTGGGTCCTAAATTAACTATTTCCTGGCATACTTATGGGCAAGAATTGCTGAATTATAGGAGCTTTAGAAGAATGTCTCAAAGCTCAGAGTTTCAAAACATCCCAGTGGTGAAGTATTGATGAGGGAGACAGCCCATTCAGTGATTCCCTCCCTTTTGGCATCCAGATGATAATGCTGCTCTTGTACCATTCCACCATGAGCTCCAAAAGCCCGAGGGACTGGGAACACTTTGAGTATAAGATTCAGGTAAGCCTTTGTGTCTGTGCCCCAAGTGGGCTAGCCTGTGTTTCATCTCACTCCACCTGGCTTTCTTATTTGTTTGCTTATTTCTTCATTCGTTCATTCATTCATTCATTCATTTATGGCTTATGGGCCAGTAGGCTAGCCTGTGTTTTATCTCCTTCCACCTGGTTTCTTATTTGTTTATTTATTTATGTGCTCAGGGGTTACTCCTGGCTCTGTACTCAGAAATCACTCCTGGCAGGCTTGGGGGACCATATGGGATGCTGGGATCGAAGTTAGGTCCATCCCGGCTTGGCCGCATGCAAGGCAAATGCCTTGACTGTGCTATTGCTTTAGCCCCACCTGGTTCTCTTTAAATAGCAATTAGTGATCTTTTAAAAATGTTATAGTGATTGTAGCCATACATTATAAAAAATCTGGAAAATTCTAAAAAGCACAGAGATGGAGCAAGATCTATGGTATAGCGGGTAAGGTGCTTTCTTTGCATATGGCCAACCAGGGTTCCATTCTCCAGCATCCTCTATGGTTCATTAAACCCCACTAGGAGAGATTCCTGAACAAATGCACAAATAAAGAACAGTTGCCAGCAATCTTTTTCACCAGAGGTACCTGGTGTGTCCTTGGCCTTTTTCACGTGAATATATTTTAGTCTCTGTAAACTGTCCTGATTAGGTTGTAGAGACATTGTTTTCATATATGTTTCTGCACAGGGATTTGTGTGTATATATTACACAAACTGTCCCTTGTTTCCTCCTTTTCTCAGTGGATTAGTGATGAAGAATGTGTGCCCTTTCCCACAGAATCCAAGGTGAAGAGGGGTTGATGCATCTGTTTCATTTCTTTTTTTTTTTTTTTTTGGTTTTTGGTTTTTGGGTCTCACCCGGCAGTGCTCAGGGGTTACTCCTGGTTCCATGCTCAGAAGTCGCTCCTGGCAAGCACGGGGGACCATATGGGACGCCGGGATTCGAACCGATGACCTTCTGCATGAGAGGCAAACGCCTTACCTCCATGCTATCTCTCCGGCCCCTGTTTCATTTCTTTATAGAGGGAGATGAACCCTGTTTCCAGGGACCATTTGTTGTACATTCTGCTATTCATTAAGCTTGCTTTCTGCTCAGTCAGCCACCCTCCCTTGTTGCCAGGGCAGTGCAGTGGGTAGTATAGATGATGGGTGGGATTCTGTGCAGAAAAGGCAGTCTTTCCTGAGTCAGGATACATGAGTGGCTCCTCCATTACATTTTCTGCTCCAAGCTGGTCATACATAGACCTGGTTGAAACAAATTCTAAAGGAATAAAGAAGCCAGAGAGATAGCACAGTGGTAGGGCGTTTGCCTTGCACGGAGCCAAACCAGAACAGATAGTAGTTCAATCCAGGCATCCCATATTGTCCCGAGCCTGCCAGGAGCGAATTCTGAGTGCAGACCCAGGAGTAACCCCTGAGCACCACCGGGTGTGACCCACAAAACAAAAACAAAACAAAACAAAACAAAAAGAACTACAACAGACCACAGAAATCAGATGAACTATGTAGCTTCCTAAGGTACAGAAGGGGAAATTGTATAGCAGAGCAGGTGGATAAATATAAGCTGAACTCTAGAGATATCCACTCTATGAGAAGGGCAGTGGGTCCCTTCATCTGAGCGGCACTCAGTAATGAATTCTGGCTGTTCCTGTGGGTCCCTATGGGATGCCAGGGATCGAACCATAATCCGCTGCATGCAAGAAAAATGTCCCACCCGCTGTACTATCACTTCATCCCCTTCCTGCCATTCTTTTCCTTGCTCTTTTCTTTTTCTCATTGTCATGAGTGACGTTGGTCAGCAACTCTGGCCCTCAAGGAGTGCAGGAGGTGGACAGGTGACCATATCTGGAGCATGTCTTCTGCTAGATCCTGGGCCTTAACAGGATCTGAATGGCAGTAAGAGCTCCAGCAGTCATGGGACTCACTTAGCTCTGCAAACTCTTCACACCTAAGCGGTGCTCCTTCTCTCTGCGGCCCAGGCGGAGTTAGCTATCATTCTGAAGTTTGTCCTGGAGCATGAGGACGGCCTTAACCTGAATGAGGACCTAGAGAGCTTCCTACAGAAAGGTAAGTAAGGGCTCACTCCTGAGCCACTCCTCTCTGAGCGGGGCCCCGCTGCTCCTTTCGATTTAAAGGACTAGCTTTTTTTGTTTTTGTTTTTGGGTCACACCTAGCAGCACTCAGGTGTTACTTCTGGCTCTACGCTCAGAAATCACTCCTGGCAGGCTCGGGGGACCATATGGGATGCTGGGATTCAAACCACCGACCTTCTGCATGCAAGGCAAATGCCCTACCTCCATGCTATCTCTCCAGCCCCAAAGGACTAGCTTTTATTCCACTGGGCTTTCACCATGCTGAGCTGCAGAAACAGACATGCCTGGCATGTTTGGGGCACCAGCTTCTGGGTAATCTTGACTCTTGGTTTTGTGTTTGCCAAGGCCATCTTGAGCTTGCATATATGACCCTCTCTGCCCACGAAGGCAAGCTCTCAAATTGTCAAAAGCTGCCTAGCGGGCCATCGTCTCATTAGCCTCTCTTGTGTCTTTTTCCCCCTGCTTCTCCCCGCCAGCTACTGTTCCATCAACCTGTTCCAGCACTGTCTCTGAAGAGTTCTCCCCGCCCAGCCATCAGGCCAAGAGGGAAGTTCGCTTCCTAGAGCTCCAAAAGGTGGCCTCATCTTCCAGTGGGAACAAGTAGGTGCTGAGGACAAGCTTTCTCCAGGCCTAGAAGCTCTATCCCTCCCACCACCAGAGCATGTTGGCTGTTTACTGATTCGAATCCTCCCTGACCTAGTGTTGTGTGGACACTGATAAGGCAGAAGTTGTACTCAAGGCTCTCTGTTTGCAGCCCTAAAGGCCTTCTTGTGGTGCAGCTTGTAGGGGAAAGGGAAGGAATCCTTTGGGCAGGGTGGGCAGAGGAGTAGTATCTACCTCATGGATAAGGGTTCAAAAGATTCCTTAGGGTCATTAGGATGCAAGAGGTAGCACTCAGAACCTGGATGTTTGGGCTTCCTGGCCAGTACTTATAGAACCTGCTCCTCCACTCTCAGCCCTAACCTCAGCCTTTGACCATGCTATCTGTGTCTTTTCTTGCTTTAGCTTTCTTTCAGGGTCACCCGCCTCCCCTCTGGGTGACATCCTGCAGACCCCACAGTTCCAGATGAGACGACTCAAGAAGCAGCTTGCAGATGAGAGAAGTAACAGGGATGAGCTAGAAATGGAGCTGACTGAGAACCGCAAGCTCCTCACTGAGAAGGGTGGGTGTCAGTGCTACAGAGGGGTGTGTGGGCAGTATTCAGGGCTTGTGGGGTGGCCTGGAATCTTCTCAGCACTCTGGAGCTTTGCCCTGGGTCTGTCAAGCTGACCAGAAACTTGTTTCGTCCCACCGTCTTCCTCCTCTTTTTCACTCGGGTACCTTCTTCTGCTCTGTCTGGCACTGACTCCATACTTATTTCCAAACAGAAGCACAGATTGCTGTGATGCAGCAGCGCATTGACCGACTGGCCCTGCTGAATGAGAAGCAGGCGGCGAGCCCTCCAGAGCCCAGGGAGCTCGAGGCGCTGCAGGGCAAGAATGAGAGGTATGATTCTCCTGCTTCCTCCCTCCTCTCCACCCCAACCCAAGACTGGGGTACACTCGTCTCCCTCCCCACACCTTGCAGCCTCACATTGCGGCTCCATGAAACTCTGAAGCAGTGCCAAGACCTGAAGACAGAGAAGGGCCAGATGGACCGCAGAATTAACCAGCTTTCAGAGGAGAATGGGGACCTGTCCTTTAAGGTGAGCTGCAGGAGGAGCATGTGATCCCCATCGTGATGCTTGGGACTGAGAAGACTATCCCTGCCTCTGTCGTCTGCTTTATACTTTGCCCCTACATTAGGCCTCAGTGGCCTGCTCCCAGGAACCGGGCATCTACCTGCAGAGTGGTTTGTCGTCCGCCCTTAAAGAGGCACTGATGTTTGGGGGGTGGAGGGAGAACGGAGATCGGCAGCTTCCAGGTGCTGGTGGTGCCAGTTTGGACCCTCAGTGAGAGGAGTCCCGCTTGCATGTTGCAGCTGCGGGAGTTCTCCAGTCACATGCAGCAGCTCCAGGGGGCGCTGGACGAAGTGTCAGAGGAGCACAATAAGGCCACCCGGAAATGGGGAGAGACACAGACACATCTGGAGAAAGAGCTGAGCGCCACGCTACAAGACAAGGTAGTGTCTGCTGGGGAGGCCGCAGGCTGGTTTAAGCTGGTATCGGTGCTTTGTTCTTTAGGGTTCTGGGGACTCAGCTATCTTCTCTTGAAGGTTTGATAGTGTGCTGTGGGCTTACATCTGATACACTTTGCATTTTGTTTGCTACTTATAATGTGTGCTTCTTAGATTGCCTTCTTTTTGAGCATCCTTTCTCTAACGTGGGAAAACCTGAGCCACTACCTCATGACTCTTGTAAGGTAATGCTCATATAGTGTGCATATCTGCACAGTGCAAGTTTAGCTCCCAGGGACTTGGTTGCTATTACTCAGAACCCAGTCCAGTCACTCATTAGCCACAGAGCCACGGAGCAGGCTACTCCTGTCAGCTTCAGATTCTTTTTTTTTTTTTTTTTTTGTGGTTTTTGGGTCACACCCGGCAGTGCTCAGGGGTTATTCCTGGCTCCAGGCTCAGAAATTGCTCCTGGCAGGCACGGGAGGACCATATATGGGACGCCGGGATTCGAACCGATGACCTCCTGCATGAGAGGCAAACGCCTTACCTCCATGCTATCTCTCCGGCCCCAGCTTCAGATTCTTGCGCCATGAAATATTACACTTGGGGCCAGAGCGATAGTACAGTAAATAGGGTGTTTGCCTTGCATGCGGCAGACCAGGTTTGATCCCTGGTATTCCATATGATCCCCTGAGTCTGCCAGGAGTGATTTCTGAGTGCAGAGCCAGGTATGGCCCATAAACAAATAAACTACATAAAAACAGAAATGTAACAGCTAGGGGCTGGAGCGATGGTGCAGCGGTAGGGCATTTGCCTTGCACACGACTGACCCAGGACGGATGCAGTTCGATCCCCGGCATCCCATATGCCCCTCCCCCCTGAGCTAAGAGCGATTTCTGAGCACAGAACCAGGAGTAACCCCTGAGTATCAACTGGTGTGGCCCCAAACCCAAAAATAAAATTCAGAGCGGCCTATGGTTAAGTACTCTGTGACTGGTGGGAGCCCCGGGGTCAGGCTCTGTGGACGCAGCTGCTCTGGATGCCCAAATAAAGCAGCTGGGGATGACTGAGCTGGCATGTGTTTTGATGATCTGGGAGTCAATGATTGTCAGAAGGATGTGAGAAGGAAATAGGAAAGAAACTAACCTTGGAGAAATTTGCTATTCTACGTACTTGATTGACCTACGGATGTGGATGGGAAGGGGCCCTGTGGCCCCTATCCTTAGTTTTAGAACTGGTCCTGATCAGGACGAGAGCTGGTCTGGGAACAGCTGGTCAGGCTGGGATTGTTGCTATTGGCTCTGGGCTGGTGTCTCCCCTCCTGCTCACTCTTGCTATTCTTTATCCCAGAAATGCCTCGAGGAGAAGAATGAAATCCTTCAGGGGAAACTTTCACAGATGGAGGAGCAGTTGTCCCAGCTGCAGAAGAACTCACCCCAGAAGGGGGAGGTGCTGGGGGATGTCCTACAGGTAGGAGTTGTCTAGAGCTGTTCCGTTGGGCTTCCCGTTGGCCTCTGTTTCTGAGGTGGTCATGTCCTCTGTCTTTGTCTCACCAGCTAGAAACGCTGAAGCAGGAGGCAGCCACACTTGCTGCTGACAAGGCCCAGCTCCAAGCCAAGGTGGAGGCGCTGGCCACCCAGCAGAGTCAGCAGGAGGCCCAATTGCTGGCTGAGCGGGGCCACTTTGAAGAGGAGAAGCAGCAGCTGGCTGGTTTGATTGCCGAGCTGCAGGGCTCTCTGTCTACCATCCGCCAGGCCAAGGAAGAGTTGGAACAGGCCTCCCAGGCTCAGGGAACCCAACTGACTGCCCAGGTGACCACGCTCACCTCTGAACTCTCCACTCTGAATGCTACACTCCAGCAGCAGGATCAGGAATTGGCCAACCTGAGGCAGCAAGCCCAGCAAGAGCAAGCACAACTGGCCCTTAGCCTCCAGCAGCAGGAACAGACCTCGCAGGACCTCCGCCAGCAGATGGAGCAGCTGAGCAGCAGTCTGCAGCAGAAGGAGCAGCAGTTGCAAGAGGCCACCAAAGAGCGAGAGATTGCCCAGCGAGACCACAGCCAACAGCTGGCTGCCGCCACCAAGGAGCAGGAAGCCACCTGTAGGGAGAGGGACTCGGCGCTAGAGCAGCTAAAAGCCTTGAAGGAGGAAAAGGCTACTAAGCTTGAGAGTCTGCAACAGCAGCTTCATGCTGCTAATGATGCCCGAGACCGGGCCCAGACTTCAGAGAAACAGGCCCAGCAGGAGAAGGCAAAGCTGAGCCAGAAGGTGGAAGAGCTGCGTGCCCAGGCCGAGAAAGCCTGCCAGGACCAAAGCGTGGCCCAGGCCCGGGTCACTGAGCTGCAGTCCCAGCTGACATCCGAGCAGCAGAAAGCGGCTGAGAGCGAGCTGGTGATGCGGGAGAAGAAACAGCTACAGGAGCAGGTCAAAACCCTTGAGGAGTCCTTAAAAGCCAGCAAGGGCCGCTTGGATGAGGAGAAGCGCAGGGCTGCCGCCGCCCTGGAAGAGCAGCGGCAGCGATTCTCCAGACTGGAGGCAGAGAACCAGAGCATGGTGGAGCAGCAGAAGCAGGCCCGGAAAGAGCAAGAGGAGGAGAAGTCTGTGCGCAAGGGGCTGGAGGGCCGGTTACAGCAGCTTGGGGAGGCCCGGGAGGCCGAAACAGAAGCCATGCGGCGGGAGCTGGCTGAGGCCATAGCCTCTCAGCGTGGGGCCAAGAGTGAGTGTGAACAGCTGGCCAAAGAAGTGGCCACTTGGCAAAAGCGTTATGAGGACAGGAAGCAGGAGGAGGCCCAGCACAGCGCTGTGTTCCAGGAACAGCTGGCAGCCCTGAAGGAGGAATGTGAGAAGGCCCACCAGGAGCTCCAGGAGGCGAAGGCAAAGGTGGCTGGGGTGGAGGCCCACAAGGAGCTGCAGAGTGAACTAGCTCAGCTCCATGCCGACTTGGCCTGTGCCCTCCAGCAGGTCCAAGAGAAGGAGGCACGGGCCCAGGAGCTAGCAGATGATCTTTCTGCCTTGCAGGAAAAGATGGCTGCCAATAGCAAGGAGGTGGCCCAGCTGGAAAGTTTGGTGCGCAAGGCAGGTGAGCCATCTGAGACAGCCCCCCCGGAGCTCCAAAAGGAGCCCCCAAGGGCAGGCGGTCAAGAGCAGCATGGTCACCCATTCTCCAGCATGCAGGCCACCCTGCAGGCCATGGAGCATGAATCCAAGCGGCTGGCTAGTGAGCTAGACAGGCTGCGGGCTGCGCTGATGGAGGAGCGAGGGCAGCAGGAACGTGAGGTGGCCAGGCTGGCCCAGGAGCAGGGCCAGGCCAAGTCGGATCTGGCCCTGGAGAAAGCTGCTAAGGCAGAGCTGGAGATGCGGCTGCAGAATGCTCTCAACGAGCAGCGGGTGGAGTTTGCCAACCTGCAGGAAGCACTGGCCCTTGCCCTGCGGGAGAAGGAAGGGAAGGACCAGGAACTAACTCAGCTTCGAGGGCTAGAGGCTGCTCAGAACACAGAGGTGGGGGAGCTCCGGAAGGCCATGGAGCTGCTGAAGGCACAGCTGGCCAAGAAGGAGATATGCCAACAGCCCGGTGGGATGACTGGAGTGGAGGACACCACCCACTCTGGTGCACTATCGGAGGCATCTGGAAAGGCCCAGCGGCCTAGCCCAGAGCTGGAGGCCTTGCGGGCAGAGGTGAGCAGACTAGAGCAGGTGTGCCGGGAACGGCAGCAGAAGGCCTCAACTCTGGAGTGTAGCCTGGAGTCTGAGCGCACTAAGCACACAGAGGCCCTGGACAATCTGCGGGGCCAGTTAGAGGCAAAGGTACAGGAACTGGGACACAGTCAGGACTCCTTAGCTACAGCCCAGAAGGAGCTGACTGCACTCCGTGCCAAGGCCCAGGACCAGAGCAAGGCCGAGGGGGAGTGGAAGGCCCAGGTGGCACGGGGCCAGCAGGAGGCAGAGAGGAAAAACAGCCTCATCAGCAGCTTAGAGGAGGAAGTGTCGATCCTGAACCGCCAGGTCCTGGAGAAGGAGGGCGAGAGCAAGGAGTTGAAGCGGCTGGCTTTTGCCGAGTCAGAGAAAAGCAAGAAGCTGGAGGAGCGGCTACGCCTGCTGCAGACTGAGACTGCCAGTAACAGTGCCCGCGCTGCCGAGCGCAGTTCGGCTCTGCGGGAAGAGGTGCAGAGCCTGAGAGAGGAGGCCGAGAAGCAGCGTGGGGCTGTCGAGAACTTGCGTCGGGAACTGGCCTTGCAGGCCGAGCGGGCCGAGGAGCTGGGCCAGGAGTTGAAGGCGTGGCAGGAGAAGTTCTTCCAGAAGGAGCAGGCGCTCTCCGCCCTGCAGCTCGAGCACGCGAGCACCCAGGCCCTAGTGAGTGAACTGCTGCCGGTCAAGCACCTGTGCCAGCAGCTACAGGCTGAGCAGGCAGCAGCTGAGAAGCACCATCGTGAGGAGCTGGAGCAGAGCAAGCAGGTGGCTGGGGGGCTGCGGGCAGAACTGATGAGGGCCCAACGCGAACTCGGGGACCTGGGAGCCTTGCGGCAAAAGGTGGCAGAGCAAGAGCGAGTTGCCCAGCAGCTGCGGGCAGAGAAAGCCAGCTATGCTGAACAGCTGGGCATGCTGAAGAAGGCCCACGGCCTGCTGGCTGAGGAGAACCGGGGACTGGGTGAGCGGGCTAGCCTCGGCCGGCAGTTTCTGGAAGTGGAGCTGGATCAGGCCCGGGAGAAGTATGGCCAAGAGCTGGCAGCAGCGCGCGCAGAAGCAGAATCCCGTCTGGCTGACATTCAGCGGGAAACCCAGAGGGCAACCCAGGAGCTGGAGGTGATGACTGCCAAGTATGAGGGTGCCAAGGCCAAGGTCCTGGAGGAGAGGCAGCGGTTCCAGGAGGAGAGGAAGAAACTCGTTGTCCAGGTAAGGTGCTTGGCCCACCATACTACCCAAGGCTCAGGCCTGAATGCAGGGTAGTTCCACTGTGTTCCAGAGCCTGTGCTTCCTTGCTGTCTCTCCCACTCCTGAATGCTGGGAGGAGGTAGAGTGGGTGGGGGCAGGGAGTTCAAGTTTGTTGTCCCCTAAGGAAAACAAATGGGGGGTAGTTCACTGGGCAGGTCACTTATCTTGCAGTCAGCCAATTCAAGTTTGATCCTTAGGACCCCAATATGACCCTCTGAGCCCCATTAGGAGTGATCTTGAATGCAGAGCCAAGAGTAAGCCCTAAGCATCACTGGGTGTGGTCCCCAAACTAAAAGAAAAAGAGAAGGAATACAGAAAAAACTCCAGTGATTGAAGAGCTTGGCCTGAGTCCACAGGCCCAGCCTTCAGGGCTGCCAAGGCTGCCTGGGAACTAGAGTCAAACCATCATTTAAAAATACTGAAACACAACTACAATCATGTTTGTAACCAAGGTGTTTAAATAAAAAATATTTTAAAAAAATGACTAGGGGTCGGAGAGATAGCACAGTGATAGCACAGTGGTAGGGTGTTTGCCTTGCAAGCAGCCAATCCAGGAGGGACCCCCAAGTCCACCAGGAGTGACTTCCGAGCAGGAAGCCAGAGTAACCTTTGAGTGCCTCTGGGTATGACCTAAAAACCAAAAGAGAGAGGGGGGGAGGGGGAGAGAGGGGAGAGGGGAGAGAGGAGAGATAGGAGAGAGGAGAGAGGAGAGAGAGGAGACAAGAGAGGAGACGAGAGAGAGGAGAGAGAGACATTAGAATTAGATTGTCTTTGAGAGCTATGCAAGGGCAGGGTGAGTCAGGCTGCTGGATGAGGTACTGACCCCCTGTGACCACTCTAGTCTGCCACTCTGTCTCTAAAAGATGAGACTGGGGCCCTCTAAGCCTGGCCTGCACAGTCCCCTTTTCCAGATGGGAAACTGTTCAGGTGGTGTGCCAGATAAGATACGGGCGCAGAAGTGGGAACAGGGTAGCTGCTGTAGCCCTGACACCCAGATTTCTGTGGCCCTGTTATCCAGGCCAGCAGGCTGGCCTCTGCAAGGCTCTACTCACTGTAATCCAATCCTGGGAGAATGGGTCTCAAGCAGGGACTCCATGAGAAATAAACCAAACTAAGCAGGAGGGTGAAAAGCATGGAGTCGGAGGGCTTCCAACTTCCGGAGCCAACCAAACCAATCTCTATTGACCAGTTCAGTCCACAATCAGGTGCGGAAGGGTAGAGACAAAAGACAGAAGACCTACCTCCAGCTATAATCAAATCTAGGTGGGCCTTTTACAGGTTAAAAAAAAGGGGGGGGTATCAAAGAGGAAGCTGGGATAAGTCAAAGCAGGATGTAACCCCATAGCTCCCCTCCTTTGCAGATAAGTGGCACAGTGGACAGTAGTCAGGGCGCACTGGCTCAGCCTTCATAGTTCATGCTCTAGCCCAGATAGGACCTTGGGGTGCTGTGGCCTACACAGTTTGTCTTCTCCCTTCCTCTGCTCTGGGAGTGGGGGCCCTGTCCTTCCAGCAATCTCTTCTTTCTGCCAACCTTGGCCACCACACCACTAGTATCAGTGCTGATGACCTCTGGGACATCTTAACTTTGTCCACTAAGAGGGATCCAGGGTGTTCCCTGAGTCTGCTTGCTTGAGACCTAGACTAGGTTCCTCATTCCTGTCCCCACCAGGCAGGCCTTGGTGATGGTTCTGCAGGCTTATCTGCAGTTGGGGAGCTTCACTGAGCTCTTGCTTTGGAACTGGCACAGGCTATTCTCACTGGAGGACAGAACAGGAAGACTAGTCTGGGGAAGGCCCACTATGGCCTCTGGGGGTACCTCCTCTGAGTATCTCTCTCCTCCCCAGGTAGAGGACCTGAGTAAACAGCTGAGCGACCACGAACAGGCCAGCAAGGCGCAGCAACAAAAGCTCAAGGTGAGATGGCAAGGAATGCTTGCTCTCTGCCCAGCAGGGTATATGCAGATCCTTGTGTGTGGGGATAGAGGGATAGAGGGAAGGGTGCCCCAGTGCCTCTTGTCTTGATACCTACCCCAGAGCAGGTATCAGCTTGTCGGGAGTTCAGAGCTTGTTTCTCCAACTCAGCCTTGCCTCCAGCCCAAGAGCATGGCCTGGGATGAATTCCTCCCTGCTAAGATAGGGCATGGTCCTGTGTGGTTTCTACCACAAACTCAGCACTTGCTGGCAGGTGGGTTGGGGGACACAGTACCAGGCACAGGCCCTATTCCCCAAGACCAAGAAGATTGTGCCAATTTGGGAGTGAGGGTGGACCAGAGTACACCCTTCCCTCTGTTGCCAAATCTAAACCCCGAGCCAGCTGCTCACTGGCTAATTTCTATCTCTGTGCTACACCTGGGCAATCCCGGGGATCCTTTTTCTTCCTCACTGGGACACCTGCTCTCCTGGAGAAACTGATCGCAAAGGCAAAGACAGGATTTTGGCACAGCTGTGCAAGAAACTACTTTCTCTGGACAGGGAAAACCCAGAAGTGGACTTGGCAAGTGGAGCTATAGGGACCATAATCTCCTGAGAGAATTGACAAGAGTCTGGAAATATGCATGGAGCTCTAGAATCTGAGGACAAGCCACTGGTTTGGGTGGAATAACCAGATGTCACCCTGAGCTTTCCCTGTGCTTTCAGACTCAGGGCAGTGAGAGCCAACAGGAGGCGCAGCGCCTCCAGGCCCAACTGAGTGAGCTGCAGGCCCAGCTGAGCCAGAAGGAGCAGGCAGCTGAGCATTACAAACTGCAGGTAAGGGGGCCAGAGAGATAGCATGAGGTAAGGCGTTTGCCTTTCATGCAGGACAATGGTTCGAATCCCGGCATCCCATATGGTCCCCTGAGCCTGCCAGGAGTGATTTCTGAGCGAAGAGCCAGGAGTAACCCCTGAGCGCTGCCGGGTGTGACCCAAAAACCACACACACAGAAACTGCAGGTAAGGCTTGAGGCCCCATGCACCCTCGCCCCACGTCTGCCCACTCCCACCTCCCTCCCATATTTGCCCATAGATGGAGAAAGCCAAGACACATTATGATGCCAAGAAGCAGCAGAACCAAGAGCTGCAGGAGCAGCTACAGGGCCTGGAACAACTGCAGAAGGAAAACAAGGAGCTGAGGGCTGAAGCTGAGCGGCTGGGCCGGGAGCTCCAGCAAGCTGGGTTGAAGACCAAGGAGGCTGAACAGAGCTGCCGCCACTTGACTGCCCAAGTGCGCAGTTTGGAGGCTCAGGTGAGCCCCAATAGCCTTTCTCATATCTGCCCACGAGATTCCTGTGTCTTTCTCCAAACCCTTTGCCTCTCCTTCCCAGGTTGCCCATGCGGACCAGCAGCTCCGAGACCTGGGCAAGTTCCAAGTGGCTACTGATGCTTTAAAGAGCCGTGAGCCCCAGGCAAAGCCCCAGCTGGACCTGAGTATTGACAGTCTGGACCTGAGTTGCGAGGAAGGAACCCCGCTTACTGTCACCAGGTCAGGAGGTCCTTCCCTGAGGCCTGGAAGCTTGTTGGGCGGAGAGACACGCAGGTGTGCTGGCTGGGAGCTGTCTAGGTGGGAGTCTGAGCCCATTTCAGTAGCCTTCTGCTGAGACCCCAAGAACCCCAACGGGTAGAGCTGTGTTAGGCTGACTGACCTGGAAATAGGGAGCTCAAGGACTCAGACTCTGCTGGACCTCAAGTTTGCAGCTTTTAGACCTAAGCTTCTTGGCTGGGGCTTACCCCAATCAAGCTCAGTGCTCTACAGTCATTCCTGGTGGTGCTTGGGGACTGCAGGGTGCTGAGGTTGGAAACTGGTCTCTTTAGCCTTTTAAAGGCATGTGGAGCCTTGGATGGGGTTTGAAGCCCCAAGGGAAATATGTGGTCAGATTTGTATCTCAGGTCAGAAGCTGAGAGTAGAAACATACCTAAACACATGTATTTGCTAGACACTTGTGATGCTTGAAAAACAAATTTACTCCACAGCCTTTTAAGGTAGGTTCTGCTTCATCAGATAAAACTGAGGTCCACTCACAAGGACATAGCTAAGCATGAACCTGGCTTCCTGCTTCAAGTCTTTATTGTTCTTGGGCCTCTGGCAGCTCTTAGGATGACTTGGAAATCCAGGCAGGAGAACATGAGGCAAAAGAGGGGAATAGGTTTACATGTGATAGGAGGAACAGACAAACAGCTTTTGGGACATAATTCCTGTGAGTGCCATGGGTCACTGTAGGAGAAGAGTGAAAGCCAAGACTTTCTTGGTAACTTAGAAAACTGAGAGAAATAATGACTCTGGAGCAAAGAGGTGTTCCAAGGATGGCATCTCAGTGAGTTTCTTTCACAGCAAGCTGCCTCGCACCCAGCCGGATGGCACCAGTATTCCTGGAGAGCCGGCATCGCCCATCTCCCAACGCCTGCCCCCCAAGGTAGAATCGCTGGAGAGTCTCTACTTCACCCCCATCCCAGCTCGGGGTCAGGCACCCCTGGAGAGCAGTCTAGACTCTCTAGGGGATGTGTTCCTGGACTCGGGTCGGAAAACCCGCTCTGCACGCCGACGCACCACCCAAATCATCAATATCACCATGACCAAGGTCAGGTTTGGGCCTCATGGAACACTCACTTGCTCTCAAGGGCCTCTTCCCTGTCTCTGACTTGTAGCCAGGGGGGAGGGAAGGATACCTGTCCAAAGGGGAGCCCTTATGGGCTGTAGGGATGTGATGGAAGGATCACAGCCAAGAAGATGGGGAGATAACTGCACATGCTCTGGGTGAAGGTCAATGTCCTGCCAGCTGTGTTGAGACTGAGGGAGAGGTCTTCAGGACCTGGAACCCTCTGAATCTACCTCTGGTACCCACTGTGACATGGGCCAGTCTGACACTGTCATTGATGTGTGCAGTATGCAGGAGAAAGCATCCTGTTATGAACCCACGCAGGCTTGGGGTACACAGACAAGCCACCGATCAAAACTTGGTTTGGGGCCGGAGCAATAGCATTGTGGGTAGGGTGTTTGCCTTGTAGTTGGCTCTAATACCTGGCATCCCATATGGTCCCCAAGCCTGCCAGGAATAACCCATGAGCATTGCTGGGTATGAACCCTCTCCAAAAAAAAAAAAAACAAAACATTGGTTGGGAGCAGGGGCAAAGTGCTGCAGGGTCTTGAGGAACTTCTTCCACCAGGAGACTTTCGGCAGTGAGCTCCAGTCCCTGCTACAACCAATTTGCCCTCTGTTGCAGAAGCTGGATGTAGAGGAGCCGGACAGTGCTAACTCCTCCTTTTACAGTACCCAATCTGCCCCCGCATCTCAGGCTGGCCTGCGTGCTGCTGCCTCAGCCCAGTCTTTAGCCCGCCTGGGCTCACCAGATGACAGCAACTCAGCTCTGCTTAGCCTGCCTGGCTACCGGCCCACCACACGCAGTTCTGCCCGTCGCTCCCAGGCTGGGGTATCCAGTGGCGGCCCTCCAGGTGAGGGGGGGCGGGGAAGTCTCATCACATGTAAAACTAGAAACCCACAGCCAGATGTTCTCAAAATGGTAGTCGCCTGGCTACTTTTCTTACCGAGTCTTGCCAGTAGGCAGCGCCAGACTGCAGCAGCTGGAAGGGCTTTCTCTATCTAGCCTCAGGCCCTGCTAGGAGCTGATAACTTCAAGGATCTTCCTGTCAATTCCCTGTCCTCACCTTCTGGCACTTAATCTGTGTCTGTTGTGGCCTTTGCCTCTGACCCTCTTCTGCCAGAGGAGTGTGTGTCTGTAGTGCTGGAAGGTGCTATGTAGGCCATCAAATGGCAGGAGGCTCCCTGCAACCTCCTGGTCCCAACTGTGCCTCCCCTAGAAAGGAACAGCTTTTACATGAGCACTTGCCAAGATGAGCCCGAGCCGCTCGATGACTGGAACCGGATTGCAGAGCTGCAGCAGCGCAACCGAGTCTGCCCCCCGCACCTCAAGACCTCCTACCCCTTGGAATCTAGGGTGAGTAGCAGGTATACTGCACTGGCTGCCCGTACTCCCAGCTGTGTTGCAGGGCCTCAGTTTTGGGACGCTCCTGCTTCTTCTCCACATCTGACACTGCTCTACCTCACACAGCCTTCCTTGGGCCTGACCACCATCACAGATGAGGAAATGAAAACTGGGGACCCCCGTGAGACTTTGCGCAGAGCCAGCATACAGCCCACCCAGGTCACTGAGGGCATCACCACCAGGCAGCGCAAACGGGTCTCCTCTGAATCCCATCAGGGCCCTGGCACACCTGAGGTAGGTGACACTGGCTCCCCAGCCACTCTCGCACCATACCAGGGCTCCAGGGGCACCATGGCAGGAATGCCACCTACCTCACTGTCCTCTGCCCTACAGTCCAAGAAGGCCACAAGCTGCTTCCCACGCCCCATGACTCCCCGGGACCGACATGAGGGGCGCAGGCAGAATACTGCTGAGGTCCAGAAGAAAGCAGCCGTTAAACAGGTTAGTGGGGCACACACAAAGGCCCAACACGGAGGAGACCCCAGGGCAGCTGCGCAGGGAAGAGGGGGGTCCCACCTCACTGCCCTTTCCACAGGCTGACCGCCGCCAGTCGATGGCCTTCAGCATCCTTAACACACCTAAGAAACTGGGGAACAGCCTTCTTCGGAGGAAGGCCTCCAAGGAAGTCCTGTCAAAGGCCTCCCCCAACACCCGCAGTGGAACCCGCCGTTCCCCTCGTATTGCCACTGCTGCTGCCACCACCCCTCTGCGGGCCAAGGGCAAGGTAGACATGGAGCCGAGGGCTGCCCTCCGAGGTAGTGTGGGGTAGGAAGGCGTCTCCATTCACTCACCCTGTGAATGTCTTCCAGGCCAAGCACTAAAGGGCCAGTACCAGTGAGTGGCCCCACCTGTCCCTGATGCTGACCTCACCTGGTCCTTCTCCTGCCACCACCCCCTCAGTGCCTTCTTGTAGCTCCCAGGCCAAGAGTGGTGATGCTGCCAACACTCCACCTGTCTGCTTGTTGGCCCTTCGAGGAGCTTCTGCGAGGTGTCAGACTTGTGTCCTCAAGTGGGCCTGGGCAGCCTGGAGGGTCTGGCCCCACTCCCCTAACCCCTCATGTTCCCCTAGAGCAGTTACTTCCTTCACAGCCAGGTTGGAGGAGATGGGCACCAGGGCTGGGCCTGGCCTATCTTCTGGATCGAGAAGGGACCACTGGAGGAGCAGGTCCTGGTCCCTGTTGTTCCTGGTGATCGGGCTGAGCAGGGCCCTTGCTCTTGAAGTCCAGGACTGGGCATTGATGTGGGAGCACCCCACCCCCAGGTGTTCCCCTCTTCTAAGGCCACAGCTACCTGGAGGGTATTCTCTTCCAGGACCTGTGCCTCATGGGGGCAGCTCACCCTCTCCTTCCTCAGACTTATATTGGGGTAGGGTTGGAGTGATGGGAAGGTTTTTAAGGGCCAGGAATGGATCTTTTCTAAATGTTATTACATGTAAATAAAGTCTATTTTTCTCCCTTGCATGCTGTGTGACTTTGCAGTAGGGGTGGTATGGAGAAGCCCATTGTTCACAAGTCTCTCCCAGTGCACAACAATGGTAAATGAGACATCAGCATGTGTTGGGAGAAATCACTTATATTATTGGTGTCCAGCTAAGTTGATGGAGGAAAATACATCTGGAGACTTGGAGGAAGAAATAGTTCCAGCCAGGTTTGTAGGCCTCTGCTACAGCAGAGAAGGAAGAAATAGTTCCAGCCAGGTTTGTAGGCCTCTGCTACAGCAGAGAAGGAAGCTGGAAACATTCAAGACAGGTTACATTTGGGGGGATAGTGGGTTCAGGAAGGACACATGCCAGCCATTCCTAGGCCAACTCCCAAGAGGTTCTATATTTATGGATGGGAGCAAAATGCAAGCTTTGCAGGCGCATCAAGGCAAGGGTGTTGGCCCTGGGCTTACTCCTGGCACCGTGGGCGGCTGTGGCTCCAGGTTGTGACTGGAAGATGAGGCTTCTGGATGACAGGGTGGCACCTCCTAGGGAACAGGACAAGAGTTAAGACAGAAGTCACTCTTTGCCACTTCCCTCTGGCATTAGCAGGGGTTCTCTGGGCACCTGAACCTGCCCTATATGCAGGGCAGAGCCTTTCTTGTCCCTAGAAACCATCATAGGTTCCTCACCCATGACTGAGACAGGATGACATGGTGCTGGGCGGTGACTGCAGGGTCAGCAAAGACACAGGTGAAGTTAGTGCTGCACAGGGCTAGATTCAGTTGCTCTAGCACCAACGAGTTCCTGAGCTGGGTGTGTGCGCTGCTGTGGGCCCGGCTATGGCAGAGAAATGAATGTGAGGGGGTATGGGAGGAGGAGCCTCTCCCCCCCCACCCCCTGAACCCTTGAACCTACACCTCACCTGGTGCTGCCCTCATGTAGTGGGCCTGGGAGATGCTCAATGAAGGAGCCATTACCCAGCCAGTAGAGGATGCTGAAGTGGGAGAAGTGGCTGCAGGCCGTACAGGTCAAGGTGACCATTCCATCTGGAGGATTGTACAGGAGGCAATCAGCTCTCCTGCCCACCTATGGTCTAGTCAGCTGCATCTCCTCTGACTCAGGCATCTTTGGCAGGCACACTCATGGGTGGTGGTGGGGAGAGAGCCTTACTCCAGAGGATGACAACCAGAAGCCCCCTGACTCAGGCATCTTTGGCAGGCACACTCATGGGTGGTGGTGGGGAGAGAGCCTTACTCCAGAGGATGACAACCAGAAGCTCCAAGAGGAAAATTAAGAGGAGGGGCGGAGAGATAGCACAGCGGCATTTGCAACAGCCAACCCAGGACCTAAAGTTGTTGGTTCGAATCCCAGCTTCCCATATGGTCCCCCATGCCTGCCAGAAGCTATTACTGAGCAGTTAGCCAGGAGTAGCCCCTGAGCGCTGCCAGGTGTGGCCCAAAAACAAACAAACAAACAGCTCAAATTATAAAAAAAAAAAAAAGTGAAGAGGAGGAGGAACAGCCTTGGAATGGGTTGCTTCTGTGAGTCCCACCCCCATCCTGACCCCATTCTGCAGCATCTCAAGCAGCAAGCCCGCCCTTCAGCCCTCAGTGCCCACGTGGGCTCCTGTCACCATAGCTCCTTACTCGATGGGGCTTCCCCTAGAGACCAGGTCACCTCCAACGCTGGGCACTGCTGAGTTGTGGTGGCTTGAGGTGTTGCGCTGGCTAGGACCAGGTGACAGACAACGTGGGCACACAGAAGCAGGACCTGCATAGCGCTGGGTTCTGAGGGAAGGACATTTTAAGCAGGTGTCTTACCTACTGCTGGGAACGCAGCATCCGTGTTTGGTCAGCCCAATTAGATAGGAAGTAGCAGCCTGGGTGCCAGGAGGAAGGTCATTCCTGGCCCTCTGAAATGGAGCCACAGCTGCATGTCCAGACGAGGCTGCAGACAGTACTGCCCAATGCATTTGAGCATCTGGGGCTCAAGCCCAAAGCGCTTTCCTCTTCCCATTCCCTGGCCCCCAAACCTCAGGTCCCACCTGGCATCCGAGCCTGCCTCATGGTCATGCTATGTGTGAGGAACTAACAGCCTCGCTCTATATAATTGCAATTGGGGAAGAGAAACTACGTCTTTCTTGTTAGGCAACGATTTTCACAATTGTGCACAGACCATGGCCCCTCTTCCTGCAAATGCCAGACTCTTCCTGGGTCTGTATGTATAATGGAGCTTTGGTAAAGGTATGTAAGGTCATTCCTTAGTCCTCAGAGCTAAAGGACTCCTCCCCTTGAGTCCTTAAACCATGAGGTGCTGGAAATAAAGTGAAAACATAGCATACAAATCATGGGTCCCATCCACACACTCCATCCCTGCCTGGGGGGCTTCCCATCCCCCAGATCTGAATATTGTTTGGTTGGCAAGCAACTTCCGTTGGACTTACTTCACCAGGCATTCGAATGAAGAGGACAGGCATCAGCTCCTTTCACTTGTCAAGAGAGCAAACATTGGCAGCACCCAACCCTGCCTGATCCCCCATCCTGTTATCCAGTAGTCATGCTGGTTACTAGTGTAATCAGACCCCTTCACCAGAGGGGGAAAAAGTAAGGCCCCTGAAAGGGGTGGGGACTCTTACTAAAGTGGGTTTGGTTTTCTGTGGAGACATGCCGGGAAGGACAGAAAGCAAGGTTTCTGGGAATGCTGCCCTTACTGTCACTTTCACTTCTCAAGCTAAATATGCCAGAGACAGTAAGGCTTTTGCCTTGTGGTGTTTTTTTTTTTTTTTTTTTTTTTTTTTTTTGGTATTTTTCGGGCCACACACGTTTGATGCTCAGGGGTTACTCCTGGCTAAGAGCTCAGAAATTACCCCTGGCTTGGGGGGAGCATATGGGACACCGGGGGATAGAACCATGGTCGTGATCTTTCCTTGGCTAGCGCTTGCAAGGCAGACACCTTACTTCTAGCGCCACCTCGCCGGCCCCAGGGCTTTTGCCTTGTACATCACTGACAGGTTCGATCCCCAGCATCCCATATGGTCTTCCAAGACTGTCAGAAGTAATCCTAAGAGCAGAGCCTGGAGTGATCCCTGAGAGCACTATTGGAATAGCTCAAGAACCCAAAATTAAAACAAACAAACAAATCCCCACACATCCAAGGGGACTGGAGTAATTGGATAGGATGCTTTCCTTGTATGTGTTCAAATTAGGTTTGGCCTTGAACCTGCTAGGAGTGATTCCTAAAAGCAGAGCCAGGGTAACCTCGGAGCACTGTCAGGGCCAAAAACAGAAACATTATATCAGGGGCTAGAGCTAGTATAGCAGGTATTTGCTTGTAGCCCATATGCCTGAGCCATCTAGGAGGGATCCCTGAACACAGAGCCAGGGGTCAGCCCTGAGAACCTCCAGGTGTGGCTCAAAAGACATCACCAAAAATAACTGAGTAGTGGGGTAAAGTGTTTACTTTTGTACTCTGGTGATTGCACATCAAACAGTCCACGCCAGCTTTCAAGATCCCTGAACAGTGTGCCTCAAATGGAACCAGGGTCAGGAACCTACCAGTCACCCAGGCCCCTTTCTCAATATACCAGGGGAGCGAACTCTTGAATTCGCCTCTCACATGGAGTGTGGACAAAACAGTGTATCTCAACCTTCTTCATTCTTTGGTCCTACTGAGGGTCCTGTAGGGTTACCATGCAGTCCTCAGCATCTTCCTTCAGTCATATGTGTTCGTGGAGACACCTAAGGCCCTAGGGACCCCAAGTAATCAATCACTTTGACTATTTTAGGCTAAAAGTCTTATCAGCCCATCACATTTTGGCCCTATCTTGGGCCCCTCACCCCTTACCTAGAGCCCCACACTTGCAAGGAACAGGCTGTACTGCTGAACCATCTCCCCAGCCATCACTTTCACACTCACCTTCCAGCCCTTTATTTGGCCACTGCTTCAGGCCAACACCATATAAACTAAGCCTCCTACCTGAGCTCAGAGGTGCTGTAGAGCCGTCTGCAATGTTTCTACCTCGGAACTGGGGTGAAGGGCAGCGACCAATCACAGCACAGGGTGTGCGGGTCTGCAGGCACCTCCCAAAGTCAAGCCAGGGACTGGAACACATGGAGGGAGACCGAGGCCCTGGAAGGAGGGAACCCTGGCCCTGGGAACCCACACTGATTTCAGCAACAACAGAGCCATTCCAGCAACAACTAAACAGAGCCATTGGATGCAGGTAAGGAGAGAAAGGAAGGAAATAGAAGCAAGGCTCACTTTGGGGTGGGGGCGAAGAGAAGCGTGGGCTCTGTGGATACTGCTTTGCCGAAGAACAAGGTTTGGAGCATAAATGGGCTTAGAATATCTATTGTGACCCAAACTGAGCTGTTAGGATTTCTGGCTTGTGCTTAGAAGAACATCTCTCATCATCCTAAACACCATGAAGATGGTCACCCTTCCTCTAGCTGACATCCTCACCTGCCCAGTTCCTGGCTGAAAGAAACTTCCCATGAAGCATGAGATTCCTCGGCAGTGTGGAGGCAGAGATTTGCACCCAGGAGTGAGATGTAGGAAAGTGGTGTGGGAGGGTAACCCAGGTGTTTCCACCTCTCCCTTTCATCTCCCTGAAGATCACAGCAGGAGATTGGGGACCACAGGTGTGTCCCATCTTCGTGTAGGGAGTCCAAATTATGAGTGTACTGGGGGGTGCTGGAATGATTGGAACTGACCCCTCCCCCCGGTGCTGTGCATATACTTGTGAAGGGGCCAGTGATACCCAGGGACCTTGTGGCCACAAGGTAGGAGCCAGAATCCCCTACCCCTTTTGTCCCAGCATGCAAACAGGCCCACCAAAAGACAGACATGTCCAGGGCCCCTAGGGACAGGAGTGGGAAGAAGAAATATTGTCAGCTTTCCAGCCCAGCTCACGGAGCTTTATTCAGAACGAAGTAACAGGATCTTTCTGGTTCTTACTGCCCTGAAGAGGGTCCCAGTCTGACTCCCGAAGATACTGAAGCTGAAGGCTCACATGTGTCTCCCACTTTATCCCAAAACCCCGGGACCAGGCCTGGCAACCAACTGGAACTCCTTCTCAGACACATGTCTGCCTGGGATGTTTCCTGGAATGGGAACCCTGCCAGCTTCAAGGTCAGCTAATGGGATGCCTCAGGGCAATCACGCCTCTGTGCACATGCACCACCACACATGTGTGTGTGCTTCCAGGTAGATGGTGTGGCCTTTGGCACCTTCACCACTTCCCGTGGAAGAAGGAGCGGCTTTGAACAATCATGGCTCTGCTCTCAGCAGAGTCCAGCAGCAGAGGGGTAGTCATCTAAGCCATACTGACCCCAGTGAGTTCTGGGGTCCCTGGGCTTGTTGGAAAAAAAAAATCCCAAGGTGCCACTTATCTCAAGCAGCTTAAGGATCTTGGACTGGAGGGGGAAAGCAGAGTCCCCCCCCATTCCATATGGTGGGTTAGAGGCTGCCCACCCCCTCTACCCTTCCAGGATACCAGCTCAAGCCCAGAGGAAAGGAGGGGGAGATGAGAAGACGGCTTTAAACCAAAAATGCTGGGGCTCTAGCCCACCCTGCTCCTGCAGGGAGACAATTCCTATGCTCCACAATAAAAAAGTTTTAAATATATTCATCAAAATAGTTTTCTTTTAAAAAGTCTCCACTGCTAACAGTCCCAATGGCCAGGCTCTTCACCAGACCTTTCCCAGCCCAGACACAGCTGAGTGGGTTCTGAGTGGCCCAAGTGTCCCAGGAGTCTGGCCCACCAGGAGGGCAGGAGGCACGTGCCCGAGGGCCGTGGTGGGTGGGTGGGTGGGCGCTCCGGTGCCGCTACTCCAGACCTAGGATGTAGTTGATGCCCTGGACCAGGCCGATGATGACAGGCTGCCAGGCCACCAAGTAACGCAGCCAATCCAGCAACTGCCCATACATGACATGAGGCCGCTCCCAGCTGCTATGTGTTAAAGAAAAGACTGTGGGTCCTTAGCATCAGCTCTAGCCAGACCAGGGCCTAGAGTATTGGACAGGCTATAGAGTTCTTTCAGGGAGCACATGAATGCCCCCACACACACACTTAGAAGGAAGGGCAGTGGGGAGCAGGGTTGTGGGGGGAGCTGGTGTGGAACCCCACGGGAGTGGAGGTGGCCTAGACAAGACGCCGGGTACTTTCCACTGAGAGGAAGAGTAGGCCCACAGGCTGGGAGGGAAACTTAGGGAGAACATGGCTATGTGCAGGGCACCCGCAACCATTCCTGCTCAGGCTGCTCATCTCGAGGGAGATAGGGGTAGGAGAGGCCTAGGGGTTTGAGGCTGATTCATGTTCCCCAGTTGTCTTTCCAAACAAAGGATACGGGTTGCTGAACATCCTCTTGAGATCCACCTTCTCTTTGCAGTAGGGACATGTCTGCTTCTTTCCCACAATGCACCAGCCACGGATACAGAACTCGTGGAATCTGAGTACCATAGTCAAGGGAAACAGTGAGCAGCCAGGATGGGCAGCCTGACTCTGGTGAAACTGCACCCACTCTGGAGAAAGATCAAGGCCTGTCTTCACCTCTTAGCCACTAATTAACCTAGGTAAGTCCCTTCTCTGCCTACTTCCCCATGAATGAGGACAGTGACTGAGAGGGGACAGGAGGAAACAACATGGGGCTGTACAGGGTTAGTCATGGGCAGCTGAGTCTTAACAGTAATCCAGGAAGAGGTTGTGCTTTTCTTGGGGGCAGTTTGAATAGTTTCTAGTCCTTTCCCTGGCCAGCCTGACTCTAAAGCACTGGCGGAGCAGCCCGGGTGAGGAGGCTCTTCCTTTTCTTCTTATAGGTCAGGATCTAGAGAGGGAGCTGGGGATTCTGTTTCAGGGGTGCCTCTACTGACCTCCCAAATTGGCCCCACTCCCTTACTGAGACCCAAGAAAGAGAACCTGAATTGAGAAAATGAAGAGAAGCCTCAGGTTGTGACTTGGGCCCAAGTTCCCCCATTCCTGAAGAACCACACTGGGAAACTCAGAATGAGAAAGGGGCTAGGGCTCTCAAGCCATGGGGATGACCTAGAGCTGCAGTATCAAAATGTCAGTGCTAACTATAAGGATCCACTTATGATAAACATGATATAGGTAAGCCCTGGGCATTGGTCTCGCCTGCAGAAATGCCACCCAGGTGTCTTCCCTGTGACTGTCACACATGGCCCAGGACAAAGTCTCCCTGTCCTAGTGGCACAGCTACTAGCACAGCAAAATCCCTGAGCATGGGCAGGATACACATGGTTGCAGGACAGCCTGTATGTGTTCTCAATGATGCCTTCTTCACTGACGTCCACAAAGATCTGCTGCCCGCACACGGCACACACGCTGTCTGACAGGTGCTTGGTGGGCATGCCCGACTCGCTGTAGAACTGTGACCGGAGAGCGGGAAGAAATAGGAGGGGGGAAGCTAAGAAGCGGGATGGCACAGAGGCTCAGGAAAGGCAGCAAAGGAGAAGCAGGAGGCTCCCAAATCTCTTCTAGATGCCAAATACAGCTTATGTGTGCTGGCTGGATGGGGAAAAAAGAGAGCCAGATACAGGGTAAGAAGTGGGATGCAAAAGGGCTGCATAGGCAGACTTAGGAGGAGGAGACCAGAAAATGCCAAGTCACTCCTCTGGCCACACTGAGGTTCTCAAGTGTCAAAACAGTGAAGGATCTCAGACAGGGCTGGTCTGGGCACTCGGGCACAGAGGTCACAGGCCCAATCCTCTAGGTCAGCATTAAGCAGGAAGTCTCCAAGGTGCCTCTCCACCCACTCATCTCACTTCAAGGCATTATGAATAAGCAAAAGCACTAACCAAGCTTTCCACAAACACTGGCATAAGCATTGTAGATTAAAAAATTAAAAAAAAAAAAAAAAACAAGAACCAGTGGCCAGAGCTAAAACACAGAGAGGGTGTCTGCTTTGTACGAGGCCTAACTGGGTTCGATCCTTAGCATTCCATATGGTCTCCCCGGCACCACCCGAGTGATTTCTAAATGCACAGCCAGAAGTAGCCTGAGCACTGGCAGGTGTGGCTCAAAGATAACTACAACAAAATAAAAATTAAAAGTAAAGCAGAATTCGGTAATACCCAAATAAATATGGAATTACCTACTTTATGACATCAATTCCACTCCTAGATATCTACTCCTCAAAATACAAACAGAACTAAACACACCGTGTATTTCTAGGCTCACAGCAGTATGACTGATAACAGTCAAAAGTTAAAGACAACCTGTGTCTACTAACAGATGAATGGATAACAACCCATGATGTGGCCATACAGACAAATAGTCAATCATAAAAATAACAAGTCCTGCGGCTGGAGAGATAGCACAGCGGTAGGGTCTTTTTGCCTTGCACACAGCCGATCCAGGATGGACAGTGGTTTGAATCCCGACATCCCATATGGTCCCCCGTGCCTGCCAGGAGCAATTTCTGAGCATAGAGCCAGCAGTAACCCCTGAGCGCTGCTGGGTGTGACCCAAAAATAAAAAAAAAAGGGGGGGGGGACGCGGAGAGATAGCATGAAGGTAGGGTGTTTGCCTTGCATACCAAATCCCGGTATCCCATATGGTCCCCCGTGCCTGCCAGGAGAAATTTCTGAACATAGAACCAGGAGTAACCCCTGAGCACTGCCGGGGTGACCCCCCACCCAAAGAAAAAAAAAACCCAAGTCCTGACATGTGCTACAGCATGCACAATGCTGATCATAGTATGCAAAGTAAAATAAGCCAGACAGGACAAAAATGTGTATTTTTACATATAGAAAATATCTGGGGTAGAACAATTCAGAGACACAGAAAAGAAATGACAGTTATCTGTAACTGGGAAGAAAGTGGCTCATAGAGTATACCAAATTTCTCAATCTTTTCCTGATTAGCATCCTTCTGATCTTGTTTTCTTTCTGTGGACCCCTTGGTCATACTGGTCAACTCCCTTGTCTTATGCCACGGTCCCCCAATTATAAAGTTATCAACAGTGGCTTCCTTGGAATATCCTGGGTACCAGTTGATACAATTTTTTTGTATTTTGGGGAGGAGGGTTCACACCTGGCGGCACTCAAGGGTTACTCCAGGCTCTACACTCAGAAACTGTTCCTGGCAGGCTTAGGGGACCAAACTGGGAATCAAACCAGGATCTGCCCTGGGTTGGCCATGTGCACGGCAAAAGCCCTACCACTGTGCTATCTCTCCAGCTCCTAATGGACACTGTAGTGATGAAAAATATTGCAGCAGATAGTGGAGACAGACTTGCACACAAGGGGCATGGAGCTTCTGCTTTACAAGCAGCTGGTCAAAAGCTCAAATCCCTGGCAAAATACAGTAGCTTGGCTGTAGGCCTTGTGGCAGTGCTCTCTGCCATCATTAACACTGTGCAAGATACTTTAGCTACACCAATGCCAGGAGGGTGTCCATGACAAAAAGGTGATGTTTTAAGGCACAAACGTAGCTAAGCCAGAAGTGCAGGTACATGTGCACGAACCTCAACTGAAGTAAAAGCAAAGCTCAGAGACATTGTGGCCAAGGCGAGGGTATAAATACCCAACCTGTTTGGCCCCAGTGAGGACCAAAGAGAGGTTGTGTATGATTCACGTCATTGAAGTATTGATGATAATGCAGGAGAATATCAGGGGGGAAATGCGAGGGGAAAAAAGGCTAAAAGGTCCTATTTTATTTTACATTTATTTGATCACAATAGAAAAACTGGTTTAAAAAATTAAAGCAAAGGCCGGAGAGATAGCATGGAGGTAAGGCGTTTGCCTTTCATGCAGAAGGTCATCAGTTGGAATCCCAGCGTCGCATATGGTCCCCCGAGCCTGCAAGGAGCTATTTCTGAGCATAGATAGAGCCAGGAGTAACCCCTGAGCACTACCGGGTGTGATCCAAAAACCACACACACACACACACACACACACACACACAAATTAAAGCAAAGAAAATAATCAGTAACAAAAGAATGCCAAAATTAAATTATGCATTATTATATATACCAGAAGGCAAGTAACTAGTCTGAGAAGCAATATTGCTAGTAAAAGGAGTGACAAACAGGATGCATGTAAAATTATCATCTCATCTAAGACTGCTCAGATTTTAAAAGCAAAATGGGCATAACAAAAACGTCGGGGGGGGGGTGTCCGGAGAGAGAGCATGGAGGTAGGGCATTTGCCTTGCATGCAGAAGGATGGGTGGTTCAAATCCCGGCATCCCATATGGTCCTCTGAGCCTGCCAGGAGCGATTTCTGAGCGTAGAGCCAGGAATAACCCGAGTGCTGCCAGGTTTTTGGGGTGACCCAAAAAAACAAAACAAAACAAAAAAAAAAAGAAAAAAGAAAAATGTCAGGGCCCCCAAGCCCCTCCATCGGTTTATACTGAACCTAGTATTTTCCCAACTAGCCAACCAGGGATTATTTAATAATCTTCCTTAAATCATGTGCCTACAGAAACTGTCCTTTAAATGGATTCTTCTTGGTACTAGATACGTGACTCTCAGTTCTCAAACCAGCTGACAACTCAGGGCCCAGTCACCAGAGTGTGACCGTGACTATTACCAGTGTCAGTCAACAATTACTCAGTCACAGCAACTCTTCACTAATATTTTTCACCCCTGAAATATCCTTTTCCCTCAGCTCACTGACTTCTCTCCCTTATTTGCCTACCTTGCTCAGGTACTCCGAATGCTCCCTGAAGTCTTAATCAATTCCTCTCATACTGTATGAAAATGACTCAAATATTCAGTTCTAACAGAATCCTAGATTTGTGCAGGTACTAAATCTAGTTCAAATGTCTAAAAACCATCTTAAACTAAATGATTTTTTTTTTTTTTTGGTTTTTTGGTCACACCCAGCCCCGCTCAGGGGTTATTCCTGGCTCTACGCTCAGAAATCGCTCCTGGCAGGCTTGGGGGACCATATGGGATGCCGGGATTTGAACCACTATCCTTCAGCATCTAAGGCAAATGCCCTACCGCTGCGCTATCTCTCTAGCCCCTATGATTTCAAATGGGACCAGAGCAATAGCACAATGGTAGGGCATTTACTTTGCATGCATCCAACACCAGATGGGCTGGTTCGATTCCCAGCATCCCATATTGTCCCCCTAAGCCTGCTAGGAGCGATTTCTGAGTGCAGAGCCAGGAGTAACCCTTGAGAATTGCTGAGTGTGACTCAAAATCCAATAAATAAATAAATAAATACATGATTTCAAACTTAAAGTCAGTCTCAATTGCCCTTTACTGAATGAGAAACATCTGACTTACTCTTCAAGCTATCCTCGAATGATGTCAAGTTGGGGGGGGGGGGGAGAGGTTAAACATTCACACTAGTGAGGCTTTGACAAAATTAGAAATAATTTTTTCTTTTGTCTACTTTTCTGTAATTTATCTTAATGGCTATATATGATATGCTTAATATTATGCACTATTATAGTTAAATACAACATACGACTAGATTTGTGCTCAAAAATTACTGAATGATGCAGTTTTGTGTCTTTTTACTATTAAATATTTACATTATACTTCTTATTTTTCCTTAAAATTTGTGCTACTGCATAAAAATTCACCCACCTTAACTATTTTGTTTGGGGTCACACCTGACAGCACTCAGGAGTTAATCCTGACTCTGAAATGGTGGGTAAATCCTGGTGGTGCTTAATGAAATATATGTGTTGAACCAAAGCCTTCCACATGCAAAGGATGTACTCAGCCTTTTGACCTAGCTCTCCAGCCCCAACTATTTGAGGAGGGAGGGAGAATTTGAGTTACATGGTAATGCTCAGGGCTTATTCTTGGGCACCATATGTTGTGCCAGGGATTGAATTGGGGTCCGTCACATGCATGACAAGTGCCATAACCCTGTGCCATCTTTCTGGTCAAGTCCCAACTGTTTTTAAAAGCACAACTCTGGGGACCGAGGGAGGAGGCAGCATGACATGTCTGTCCAGACCCTTTCACTGCACTTCTCATCTGCCTGGCTCCACTGCCTGCTGGAGACTGACAAGCCCCAGCCCGGCCTGGATGCACGATCCCTGCAAGATGTTCATCGGTCATCAGGGGACTCAGTTGGCAGACAACGCAGGAAGGGTTGTATAAATATTTTCAGCCAGTTAGGGAAGATGGAGTGTCTGGTGATGCGGGACTCTCTGACTAAGAGATCCAGAAGTTTTCACTTCAACACTTTCTTGATCTAGGCGGGAGTGGACAGTGCTGTCGCAGTTTTGGCATGAGCTGGACTCCAAAACCACTGTTTCCAAGATAGCCTTTCCCCAGAGAGCACAGACTAAAATGATGACTCGAACAAAGATCTTCATGGGGGGAGGGATGCCCATAAAGACCACAGTGGATGAGGTGAAGTAATATTTTGAGCAATTGGGAAGGTAAACCACCAACTGGCAAGAAGGGTCTGGGTTTGTCATGCTTGAGAGTGAGGACATCGTGGGGAAAATGTATAAGAAATCCCCTTCTGGGCCCGGAGAGACAGCACAGTGGTGTTTGCCTTGCAAGCAGCCGATCCAGGACCTAAGGTGGTTGGTTCAAATCCCGGTGTCCCATATGGTCCCCCGTGCCTGCCAGGAGCTATTTCTGAGCAGACAGCCAGGAGTAACCCCTGAGCACCGCCGGGTGTGGCCCAAAAACCAAAAACCAAAACCAAACAAACAAACAAAATCCCCTTCCATGAAATTAACAAAATTGTGGAGTATAAAAAAGCTTAGCCAGGGCCCGGAGATATAGTACAGCGGCGCTTGCCTTGCAAGCAGCCGATCCAGAACCAAAGGTGGTTGGTTCGAATCCCGGTGTCCCATATGGTCCCCCGTGCCTGCCAGGAGCTATTTCTGAGCAGACAGCCAGGAGTAACCCCTGAGCACCGCCGGGTGTGGCCCAAAAACCAAAAAAAAAAAAAAAAAAAAAAAAGCTTAGCCAAAGGAGATGATGTCACCAATGGGCTGAGCCAGGGGAGGTCCCACGTCATGCCCTACGCAATAGACGTCTTCCTGCTAGTCATTTGTATGCTGGTTTCCAAGAAACAACTGACGCTGGAGTTACACAGGCCTCGCTCCCGGCTACACCTACCAGTTCCCTGACCAGTGAAGAGCAGACCCCTCTCCTGAGCGCCCAAGGCCTCCCCAAGCTGTCATTCCTCTCACTGCTTATGGACTCGGGACAGCCACAGCAGCTGTGGTTCAGGGGACAGGTTCTCACCCTTGGATAATGTCTCCTCCTCCAGGTTCCACTCCTAGCCATATGGGGGTTTCTAGTGTACCAGGGGGTCAGGCTGGCCCCATGGCTGAGCTTTATGGGGCAGCTACAAGGACTCAGGGGTCAGCAGCTCCATCAGTGCTGCCAGCCTTGCCCCCAGCCCTGGTTTTGGCTTGGACTGCTACAGCTTTTACCAATGGGTACTACTGAAGGCGGGCATGGTAGCAGGAGCACAGGCCTGCAGCTAATCAAGAACCACAGGGAGCCAGAAGGGGGTGGGTCATCTCAGCCAACTCACGCTACTTCCAGTCATCCCCCCTTACCAAGCCGCCTGCCCTGCGGGTCAGGATACCACCTGGCCCTAACTAACTTTCCTCTCACCTCAACCCCAGGCCTGCCCAGCTTTTATTTATTTTGGACTAGCCAGTAGCCCTTCCTCCCTCCCGCATCCCCTCTGGGGCCTGCGCCCTTCCCCTCCCTGCTGCACCCACTCCAGCCATCTCCCAGAAAGTCTTTGTATTTGTGCCTAGAAAGAGTGAGGGCAGTAGGGGCTGCTACAGGCTGTGACCCCCAATCCCCATTTTTTTTTTTTTTTTTTGGTTTTTGGGCCACACCCGGCGGTGCTCAGGGGTTTCTCCTGGCTGTCTGCTCAGAAATAGTTCCTGGCAGGCACGGGGGACCATATGGGACACCGGGATTCGAACCAACCACCTTTGGTCCTGGATCGGCTGTTTGCAAGGCAAACACCGCTGTGCTATCTCTCCGGGCCCCCCAATCCCCATTTTGATGCTGCTTCCCCCTCCTTTTCTCTTACCACATATATATAAACCATTTTTTTTTTCAGTTTCCTTTTGAATTATTTCTACGTCTGTGAATGTGAAGCCCCAGGCCACAGGAGCGGAAGGGGCCCAATGCCTCCCTAAGCTTGAGAACAGAATTCAGGGGTTGGCCTGGGCCCTTCCTTCTGGGCCTGAACTGTCCGGTCCTGTATCATATGTAAATACTGTGAGGTGAAGCCTCCCCATCTTGAAGATCTCTCTGGAAGATGAGGGCATTGCCTGACCCCTCCATCAAGTTCCAGTCCCTGCTTCAGACATGGCCTGCAGGCCTCAACCATGGCTGAAGCAGATCCCATTCTCAGGTCCTAAGGGTCAGGGCCTTGGGCCTACTCACACTTCTAGGACCCCAAAAGCATGGGGTAAGAGGAGAGGGAAGACAAAGTCTCCTCCCCCTGGCCAGTGCTGGAAAGGAACACTCTCCAAAGGCTGGCCCCACTCACAGAGTTTGGGCCTCAGCACTCCACCCCAACCTGGGAGTGGGAATGGGCATTGGGGGGCATTATAGAAAGGCACTTTGGAAAGGCTTCTCAGGGAACCCCCATATTCTCTCACTGAAGTTTCCCAGCAGGATGGTCCCCCAGACAGAGTCCATGGCAGCCCTGCCCTCCCAACCCCCTGGAAAGGAAAACCTGGCTCAGGCCGACTGTTCAGGAGCAGGAGGTGAGGCCACTGCGCCCTGCCCTACCCTGCCCTGCCCAGTCCAGTCCTCATCTCTCCAGTCCCTTTAGAGTTTTAATTATCTGTTCGAGGTGCTCAACTGCTTAGCCCTGAGAACACAAAGCAATAATCTGTTACTGAGATGCTTGGCTCTTTGTGGAGTTATAGTTTTGCTTTTGTTCTGTTTTGGTGTAGCCCCCCCCCCACCCCAAGAAAATGTTTCCTAATTAAATAAAAAACTGCATTTTAATGTTGGGTGGTATTTTTTTTTTCCTTTCAATTTTTCTTTTTCTACACATTTGGGCTGAGTCATGAAAGACTGAACTTCCCTTTTCTCCTTCCTTCGAATCCCCCTCTCCTTACCCCCACCCCAAGACAACCCAGAAGCTCAGGGCCCTAGAATGCTGTTTTCTGATTTGTTTGGGGAATTTTGTAAAAAAAAAAAAAAAAAGTTACATGGTGTTTGTAAGCCTGCAAATTACCACCCTCTTGTGTCTCGTCTCTCCACATCTGTTACTTCTTTTTCCAGGCTTTATTTTCAGTTTTAAATTCCTAATAAATTACTTGAAAACTGTAAAAAAATTAAATAAAAGCACAACTCTAAAGTATTACATATATTCAGTGTTGCACAACTAACTTCCAGAATTTCTGTATTTTTCAAAACCATGTAAGTCTCGTTTTTTTTGTTTCCGTTTTTATTTTCTGGTTGTGTTTTGTCTTGGAGTCACATCTAACTGACCTCATAGGTTACTCCTAATTCTGTGCTTGAAATAAATTTAGGCTCCCTGCATGCAAAACAATCTCAATCTGTTAAATTCTCTGTCCCCACCTCATGTATAATGAATTTTTTTTTGAGGGTACACACTCGGTGATGCTCAGAGGTTACTTCTGGCTCTGCATTCAGAAATCACTCCTGGCTGGATGGCAGGTGGGGAGGATGACCACTGTATGGGATGCCAGGGATCAAGCCTGGGTCTGCTGTGTGGAGGCAAACATCCTACCTGCTATACTATGCTCCGGCCCCACAGGGATTAATGTTTTTAAGTCTAAAAAAGACTATTTAAGTGTTGCTCTGCATTTATTACCAGTTTTTAAGTACCTGTAAGGTAGTCTTGTATACTGCCTGCCAGAACATCCCCCAACACCACTAAGCTGCCCTTTTGAGGAATGGCTTTCCCTTATCCACAAAAACTACATGCACTCTGGGAAAATCACTTGCGGACTGGGGGGCCTGCCTGCAGGGAGCAGAAGCATCCAGCCCAGTGGCACTGGGTATCACCAGGAATGGTTGGTCCCTTGAGCACCACCAGAAGCAACCACCAAGCAGAGTCAGGACCAGAACCTGAGAACAGCCAGGTGTGACCCCAAAAAAATGAACAAGAAAATGAATTACATGAGAATCCTTGGGGGAGAAGATGTTATACTGCCCCTACTAACCTATGGCTATCAGGCCAGGAATGTAGCTCAGTGGCAGAGCACTTGCCTTGCAATGTATGAGTCACTGGGCTCGAACCTAGCATCAAGAAAAATCAAACAATCCATTTTGGAGAAAATTGCTGCCTTCACCCCGACCTCACCTCTCAAGGGCCTTCAGGAGAGTCTAGTCACTGTTATAAAATAGCAGAGCAGCTCTCTCAACTAGGGAAACCAAGGCCCAAAGGAAAGAACCATGACACCAGACTCAGAACTCAAGATCCTCTGATTCTACCCTAGTTCCACTGAAGCCTCCCCAGCAGTTCTGCTGAAGGGGCAGCAAGTAACCATTTAACTTGCTGAATGCCAATCACTCCAAAGATTCTGATGTGTGTACTCAGAGCACAAAAGGCAGAGGAAAGGGTAGAAGTCAGAGGCAGAATGAGGACCTGCAGAAAGGAACCCACTATGGTAGGCAAACTGCCAAAGCTAGAATCTTAGAATACCAGTATTGGGGGGGGGGGGGGAACTGCACTGAAATATACCCTTCCAGAGCTCAGCAATCCAGCAGCTCTGCAGCATATTAGGGCTTAGAATTTCTAGACATCTCGGAGCAGGAGAGATAGCATGGAGGTAAGGCATTTGCTTTGCATGCAGAAGGATGGTGGTTTGAATCCTGGTATCCCATATGGTCCCCCGAGCCTGCCAGGAGCAATTTCTGAGTATAGAGCCAGGAGCAACCCCTGAGCACTGCTGGGTGTGATCCAAAAATCAAAAACCAAAAAAAAAAAAAAAAAAAGAATTTCTAGACACCTCAACCACTGAGAATATGAAAAAACAAAACCCTAGGCCTGGGTACTGCTCTTACATAGGTTTTCATACAGCTGTGTGGGACAAGCACTGCCTCCCCCAGGACTAGAAGTACTAGGAGAAAGCCCAGTGTCTCTACGCAGGAGCTGGATTAGAACTCTGAGGAAGTTTTCCCTCGAATCCCAGAGTCCTTCCTCTCAGACACTAGAGCAGAAGCAAATGCAGGATCAAGATACTGTTGGCGGGGCCGGAGAGATAGCAACAGCGGTGTTTGCCTTGCAAGCAGCCGATCCAGAACCAAAGGTGGTTGGTTCGAATCCTGGTGTCCCATATGGTCCCCCCGTGCCTGCCAGGAGCTATTTCTGAGCAAACAGCCAGGAGTAACCCCTGAGCAACGCTGGGTGTGGCCAAAAACAAAAAAAAAACAAAAAAAAAGATACTGTTGGTGGGGCCGGAGAGATAGCATGGAGGTAAGGCGTTTGCCTTTCATGCAGAAGGTCATTTGCCTTTCATGCAGAAGGTCATTAGTTCAAATCCCGGTGTCCCATATGGTCCCCCGTGCCTGTCAAGAGCAATTTCTGAACATGGAGCCAGGAGTATCCCTTGAGCACTGCCGGGTGTGACCCAAAAACCACACACAAAAAAAAAAGATGCTTTTGGATGAAGTCAAGAGCTGGTCGTCTAGGAAAATGTATCATAGATCTTTGGTTTCTGGTTTTTTGATCTCCTCAATGTGGCAAATGTGGCTCAGATTCCACCATGTTTTCATAGCAACACCAAGTACAGCAGGAAAGTCCCAGCCACTATGTGTACACAAAGATCACCCAGGAGCTGGTCTAGGGGGCAAGCAGGTGGAGCAGAGGAGACAGGCATATTCTTCTGGTTTTGACCCAATCCTGATCCCTCAAGAGAGCCCTCTGGAGCCATTTGTTAGGTTCAGACAGACTGAATTTCAATCTTTTATTAGCTAACAGTTTAATCAGCATTCTACAACCTTCTTATTCCTTACGACCTCAACCAGTCTGTATCCCAGTTAACCAGTGATTTTCACCTTCTATAACGACAGCCTAACGATGGCCATGGACTTGTATTTTAAGATTATTCATTCTGGATTGGACAAATAGTACTGTGTGTAGGGTGCTTGCCTTGCAGAATGCTGATTCTAGTTTTATCCCTGGGGCTGGAGTGATAGCACAGCGGTAGGATGTTGGCCTTCCACTTGGCAGACCCAGGATGGACCTGGGTTCGAATCCTGGAATCCCATATGGTCCCCTGAGCCTACCAGGCATGATTTCTGAAGGCAGAGCCAGAAGTAACCCGTGTGGGAGGTATGTCCCCCCCACAAACAACAACAAAACAGATGTATGATCTTGGGTTTTTTTGTTTTATTTTTTTTTTGTTTTTGTTTTTGGATCACACCCGGCAGTGTTCAGGGGTTACTCTCTGGCTCTATGCTCAGAAATCACTCCTGGCAGGCTCGGGGGACCATATGGGATGCTGGGATTCGAACCCCCTCCTTCTGCATGAAAGGCAAATACCTTACCTCCATACTATCTCTCCGGCCCCGATCTTGATGATCTTAAAAAATTCACTCAAGGGCCGGGCGGTGGCGCTGGAGGTAAGGTGCCTGCCTTACCTGCGCTAGCCTAGGGCGGACCGCGGTTCGATCCCCCGGCGTCCCATATGGTCCCCCAAGAAGCCAGGAGCAACTTCTGAGCGCATAGCCAGGAGTAACCCCTGAGCATCACAGGGTGTGGCCCAAAAACCAAAAAAAAAAAAAAAAAAAAAAATTCACTCAAAGGGCTAGAGAGATAGCATGGAGGTTAGGCATTTGCCTTGCATACAAATGGTCAGTGGTTCGAATCCTGGCATCCCATATGGTCCCCTGAGCCTGCTGGGAGAAATTTCTGAGCATAAAGCCAGGAGTAACCCCTGAGCACTGCTGGGTGTGACCCAAAATAAATTAAAAAAAATTTCACTCAAATTCTTCCCTTCCATAAAAAATTTGAGGCACTTACAAAGTACCAACCTCTGGGCTTGGCTCAGGGAATCCAGTGCTAAAGAAGAGCAACATTAATAAGAAAATTTACATGAGAAGAAATTCTTTAAAGAGCTAAGTAAGAAGAGGTGAAAGGGGGCCGACGAGGTGGCGCTAGAGGTAAGGTATCTGCCTTGCAAGCGCTAGCCAAGAAAAGATGGCGACCTCGTTTCGATTCCCCAGCGTCCCATATGGTCCCTCAAGCCAGGGGCAATTTCTGAGCGCTTAGCCAGGAGTAACCCCTGAGCATCAATTGGGTGTGGCCCGAAAAGCCAAAAAAAAAAAAAAAAAAAAGAAAACAAAAAAAGAAGAGGTGAAAGGCTTCAGAAAGAATGATGCAATGAAAGGGTCCTAACAAACTCCCTCCCTCCCTCCCTCCCTCCCTCTCTCTCTCTCTCTCTCTCTCTCTCTCCCTCCCTCCCTCTCTCTCTCCCCCTTCCTAACGTAAGAAGAAAAAAAAATATCAGAAGGTGCACTTGAGAAACCAGAGAAAAGATCGATAAAAGGTCAGTGAAGAATTCTAAACTGAAAGAGAAGTTATCTTAGATTTCCTGAAGCAAGGAATAACATGGTCAGATTCAAATGTTAAAAAAAGATTACTGTCTCGTGTGTGAAAGTAAATCAGAGAAAAGATGAGCATGGGTTCAGAGATTCAGAGACAGACATGTTTTGTAGTGTTGGGGGTCAATTCTAGATCTCATCCAAGTGAGGATGCCTTCTGTGCAAAGCCATAATCCCTGGCACAGTGACTTGTTGATTTTATTTATTTATTTATCTATTTATTTTTATCATTTTTCAGAAGGAGAAGAAGAGGGGGAGGGAGAGAGAGACGGGGGAGAGAGAAGGGGGGGAGGGAGAGGAAGAGGGAGAAAGGGAGGGAGGGGGGGAAGAAAAAAACCAGTGACGATTCTTTAAAAGCAAAATTTGATAAAGGTTTTAGCTAAGGTTAAGACTTGGGTTAATTTGTGACAGGAAGAATGAAAAGAACTGGACAGAAAGTCTTGTTTTGGGTGGTGCTGGGGATTGAATGCAGGGCCTCACCTAAGCAAATGAAGTGCCCTATTATTGAGCTACATTCTTAAACCAAGAACCAAAGGAACTGGCAATGCCAAAAAGTGAAGATCTGGAGTTCAGAAGAGCTGAATTAGAGATTAAGAAACTGTGGGGAAATACCAAGGTGAAGTACAGGGACAGTATCTGAGGTCTGAACTTAGAGGAATAACATTTAAGGAGAAGCAAGTTAGCAACTGGAGATGGAAATTAGCAAAGAAACAGAAAGGAAGCCAGGATGGGGTAATATCAACCAGCTAATGGTGGGGAGGGAGGGCTTTATAAGAAGGGGTGGCCTCCCTGGCCCTGAGACTGGGAATTCAAGACACTCTACTACTCACCCTGTAAGCCTGAAACCTACTGCTGAAATGGGGGTCTGAGGGCTGCAGCCTGTGTACCTAGGCTCAGTAGGTGCCTCTGGACACTGTACATCAGCATAGCTCTGCACTTGTTGTGTAATTGCAAATAGAAATGGACAACAGAAAATGGTATTGGAATAATAGGAATAGCAATATTGCTCAGGAGGTTTTAGGAGATACTATTAGGGTTGTATGCCTGCAGTTAGAAGAAATTCAACCAATAAAATGAATTTGGTACTTTGCAAAGTGTGAAAGTTGCTAAAGAACTCTAATTTCCTATCAGAAGTAAGAGATTAGTGAAGCTCCTACAGAAATCCAGACCTGTCTGCAAATCTTGTTATGAAAACAGTTGGCTGGTCAAGGTGACTCTGATTAAACCATCAGAACCAGATGAACTAATGAGTGAACACACAAAAATGTATACATCCTAGAGAATAGTGAAAATTAACCTTAAATAAACCAGTATAGGGGCCAGAGAGATAGCATGGAGGTAAGGCGTTTGCCTTTCATGCAGAAAGACAGTGGTTAAAATCCCGGTATCCCATATGATCCCCTGTGCCTGCCAGGGGCGATTTCTTTTTTTTTTTTTTTTTTCCCCAGGGGTGATTTCTGAGCATAGAGCCAGGAGTAGCCCCTGAGTGCTGCCAGGTGTAACCCAAAAACCAAAAAAATAAAAAATAAAATAAACCAGTATAAAACAACTTAGTCTAGCACAATTGTCTTAAAACGACTGGTGTATAGTTTTTAGTAACAACAATGGAAACAATACTTGCAATAATGGAAAGAAATTACTTCTTTTTTTTTTCCTTCTTAACTTTCTAAGGGTCATAGATGGGCATACAGGCATCTTTCATGACACTCTGTCAGGCTAGACTCTGAATATCGTAATCAAGAATTTCTGGACCCGGAGAGATAGCACAGCGGCGTTTGCCTTGTAAGCAGCCAATCCAGGACCAAAGGTGGTTGGTTCGAATCCCGGTGTCCCATATGGTCCCCCGTGCCTGCCAGGAGCTATTTCTGAGCAGATAGCCAGGAGTAACCCCTAAGCACTGCCGGGTGTGGCCCAAAAACCAAAAAAAAAAAAAAAAAAAAAGAATTTCTGAAAATTACAAGGTAAAAAGTTGGTTATACAAAGAACTTCAAGAATAACACCGTTAATGTAAGTCCTTTATAATGCAATTTGCTTCCGTCTACCCTGGACTTAGTTCCAAAGAGTTAATGGTCCTCTCCCAATGGAAATAATTGGGGGGAGGGGGAATGAATAAGATCATCTTAATTTTGAACATACTGCATTTGCTGGTGCTATTTTTGTACAACAGAAAGCAAAAGTTTTATAGAAAAATGAGAATAGTTTAGTAATAAGACATTCAACATCATAATGAAAAAAGAAGTCGAACCCACTGAGCTTATGAACTTAAGTCGGATCAGTATAAATGCACAGACTGAGGGACAGTCACTGATGACCTTAGGAAGTCATTTCAGCTGAGATCAGAGTAGAAAGGACTCAGGAGTAGGTAAAAGGGGATCAAAATGGGATGAGAATTTTTTGGTAAATTTAGTTACAAATTAAAGAAAACAGGCCAGGAAATAAAAGAGGCTTGAATAAAGTGTTTTGTTTTGTTTTTAAGAAAGAATGCTTTAAAGCAGTGTTTTTCAACCTTTTTGTGCAAAGGCACACTTTTTTCATGAAAAAGAAAATTACACACCACCACTAGAAAATGTTAAAAAAATTTAACTGTTAACTCTGTGCCTATATTGACTATATATAAAGTAATTCTCTTGAATAGGAATCAAATGAACACAAGGAAATTATTTTATTAATAATAATAATTTATTATTAATTGTTCATATTTCTGTTTACTTACTCAGTGCAAAACCTGGGCCTGTTTGGCTGAACACAAAGCTGATATTCTGGCAGGAATTGAAGAAAGACACACAGGTAGCTAGCTCTTCGTCAACACAAATAGAGAGCTCTTAGTCTCTATCTTTAGTTTCTATAGTCCATAACATGTGCATCGGCTCACAAATAGACCAATCATGCCTAAGCCGCATGTTACGGATAAATTTGGAATTTTTCCCATGGTACTCTAGTGTGTCTCGGTACAGTGGTTGAAAAATGCTGCTTTAAAGGTTAACAGAAAGAGTCCAATAGTATCAAAGCTGAGTCCTGACGAGGAACCTAAGGAAATCGGTAGCTATGGGGTCAGGAAAACATGGGACTTCTATTTGGCTTCTACCATCTTAGGCAAAGAAGAAGCAAGAGCAACGGGAGAGGATGAAGGGAGAGGGAAAGTAAGCGAGAAGTTTGAGAGTGCAGGAGGATTGATCTGCAGCAGCTCCTCAAAGTGCAGGTCTTTTGCTCCATTGTCCAGATAAACAGAGGTGGATGAATGCTAGTACCCTAGCCTTGCATAGGCTCAGAAGACAGGTAGAAAACAAAGAATCCCCAACATAGAAGCACATGCACGCTCAGTGCTCAGTTTTATTCATACCAGCAAATATCACCAAAAACTTGTGTCTGGTAAGCCTAGCAAATTTCCTCAGTACAATCTCCTATTCTCAACAGTTAGCAAAAGTGGTGCCCAAAGAAGAAACTGACCCAAGGGAAGAGGGAGCTGATGGCATGGCTACGGTGTGCCCAGGAAGTCAAGAGAACATTTCGGAAGTATAAAAACAGGAGCACTGGGAGGAGTTAAATGGAGCCTTGGGTTCAGTCTCCAGCACTGTACAACCCCCAAGCACCAATGGGAGTGGCCCCAACACTAACATGCAAAAACTAAAGAAACCCAGGGGCCAAAAAAATAGAGAGAGGGAGGAAAGGGAAAGAAAATGAGAGAGAAGCACTTGCCAAAGCTGTGGAAGTGCCACACATTATTCACATAATAAATATGTTTCTTGGGCAAGAGAAGAAGAGAGTTCAAGTCACAGAGTGAAAAGAGAAACTTGTGGCAACAACAGGTATAAAAAGCAGCATTTACAGCTGATTTATCGTTTATTTGTTCTGTGTCTTTTCTGAATGTTGAGCAAAGTAAAAATACAAAGTCAATTCCTCCAAGGAACTGTGCTTCAGGTGATCAGATACAGATAATGCACTTCATTTTTGTTATTGTTTTTGTGCCACACCTGGTTCAGGACTAATTCCTGGCTCTACACTCAGGAATTACTCCTGACAGTGTTTGGGGGACAATATGGAATAAAAGGTTTAATAAATCTGGGTTGGCTAAGTGCAAGGCAAGCCCCCGACTGGCCATACTATCTTTCCAGCTCAAATGATGCTACTCTGGGGACAATTTTATGCAGTAGGCACGCGATAAATGGCATTTATAATCCATCATCATCAATTGAGACTACCAGTGCTTTACGTGAGCCAATTATCTTTGTTTTATTAGCCACACCAGGTAATGCTCAGAGGTTCTCATTGTTCTACACTCAAACATTACTCCTGGTAAGGCTTGGGAGTCCATCTGGGATGTCAGGGATTGAATTTAGGTCTGCCATGTGCAAGGCAAACTCCCTACCTGATGTGCTATCACTCTAGCCACTACATGAACCTATCCGGTTCCTCTCAACTTTAAGTGTGGTAACATTCTTACAGTTAGAAAAACCAAGGCAATGAGGTAAAATAACTTGCCCAAGAGTATAAACCTGGGGCTTCTTTAGTCCCCTAGCTCTTTCTACTACTTCAGGACCCAATGTTACCTAAAATCACAGGGGATCCAAGAGCACAGGAACTTGTGCAAAAGACAGTGCGAAGAACTCGTGGCTCATTGCAGTACAATGTGTCATGACTCTTATGTCCTCTTATAGAGGAAGAGACCTGAGAAATAGGCCAGAGCCAGGGAAATGTCTCAAAGGACTGAAGTTCATGTGGAGACCTAGGTTCAAGTACAAGTCATGGCCCCAAAACTGAGAGACACACAGATTTCACAACCTCCCCACCCCATTGGCACCCCCGCCCATACTCATACTCACTGAACATGTCTTCTGGGTGTGATGCACCCTGATAGTCTGTCACAAGTTTGTAACCAAACATGACCAGATGAGGTCATGCAAGTTTGAGCTTCCATGCAAGTTTCCATGCAAGTTTCCTCCAACACAATTTAATAGTTATTTTTGCTCAGATTACAAAGTTCTCCAAGTGATCAATTCCATTTAAAAAATGAATTTGCGAGGCCGGAAAGATAGCATGAAGGTAAGGCATTTGCCTTGCATGCAGAAGGAAGATGGTTTGAATCCCAGCATCCCATATGGTCCCCCGAGCCTGCCAGGAGCGATTTCTGAGCTGAGAGCCAGGAATAACCCCTGAGCACTGTCGGGTGTGACCCAAAAACAAGAATGAATGAATGAATGAATGAATTTACGAGAAAAGATGAACATAAATTTCCTCAAAGAAGAAATACAAATGGCCAAAAGACATGAAAAAAAATTCTTTAGATCACTAGTCATCAGGGAAATGCAAATTAAAACAACAATAAGATATCACCCAACACCACAGAATATCATCTCACACCGCAGAGACTGGCAGACACCAAAAAGAACAAGTACAACCATAGAGAAAGGGACTCTCATTCACTGCTGATGAGAATGTCAACTGGTTAAGAATTGAGCTTCCATTTCACCTAGCAATTCCACTTCTTAGAATATACCACAAGAACCCAAAACCAAAAGAAAAGACATTTGTGTCCCTATGTTCCCTGCAGCACTATCCACAATAGCAAAAATCTGGAAACATCCCAAGTATTCAAGAATAGATGACACCAAGGAACTATGGTATGTATAAACAATGTATAATCAATGGAGTATTTCTTGACCACAAGAGAAAGTAATCAAGCAATTTTTTGCTACATGGATGAATCAGGAGAGTATTGTACTGAGTGAAGTTAGTCAGAGGGAGACCTACACAGAATTCTCTCTCTCACATGCAGAACATAAAGAAACATGATAGAGGAATAACAAAAGTACAAAATAATGGAGACAAAGAACATGAGAAATGGTTTTCAGTGGGAAACAATGCCACAGATAAGGGGCAGCAGAGAAAAGGCTCGGAAATAAGACACTAAGGGGGCAATGACTATGCTGGAGGGGAGCTGTGGAGATGGATAGACCTGAAGGCAATTCTGGTTGCCTGGATTCAAGGTGTACCTGAGCAGACGAGCTACCTGACCCAAGACTTGGGCAGAAGAGAGTAGTGCAATTGTCAGGGGTCCAAAGTTGAGTAAAGGCATCCAAATAACACCTTTATCACGTATTGGAGTCCGTTCTCCCACACCTCTAATGAGTCTAAGCCTCAGGAGTGTGACAGTACATCGGAAGTTCCTGACCTGAGAAACAATGAGTGAATTAAGTCCAGTTAAGTCCCTAGAATGGTCTCTGTTCCTCAGGAGAGGAGTCTGGGGAAATAAAAAACTGCTTATCTCTCATTAAGACTGCATGGGAGACACTGAGCTGGGATAAACTTTTTTTTTAAAAGAATTTCAAGGAGTTTGATTATCCCAGACCCAAATCATGCAGCTTCAATCAGTTTTCTCAAGGCTTTTTGGGGGGATTTGGGGTGAGGGGAATTGGAACACACCTGATAGCACTCAGGGGATACTCCTGGCTCTGTGCTCAGGAATTGCTCCTGGCAGGCTTGGGAAACCACATGGGATGCATCGTCCATCCTTCTAAATGCAAGGCCAATGCCCTACCTCCATGCTATCTCTCTGGCTGCTTCTATGTTGTTGTTGTTGTTGTTGTTATTATTATTATTATTATTATTATTGTGTGTGTGTGTGGTTTTTGAGTCATACTGGGGTATTATTATTATTATTATTATTATTATTATTATTATTATTATTATTATTATTATTGTGTGTGTGTGTGGTTTTTGAGTCATACTGGGCAGTGCTCAGGGGTTTTTCCTGGCTCTGTGCTCAGAAATTGCTCCTGGCAGGCATGGGGGACCATATGGGACTTCGGGATTCGAACCGATGACCTTCTGCATGAAAGGTAAATGCCTTACCTCCATGCTATCTCTCCGGCCCCATTATTATTTTAATACCCACTTCTAAACGCATTACTGCTGTGCTATCTCCCCAGCCCCAGCTCTGGCTTCTTAAATTTTCTTTTTTTTTTTGGTTTTTGGGCCACACCCGGCGGTGCTCAAGGGTTACTCCTGGCTGTCTGCTCAGAAATAGCTCCTGGCAGGCACGGGGGACCATATGGGACACTGGGATTCGAACCAACCACCTTAGGTCCTGGATCGGCTGCTTGCAAGGCAAACACTGCTGTGCTATCTCTCCGGGCCCTGGCTTCTTAAATTTTAAAGAGAGGCCAGAGTGAAGCACAGAAGGATCGATCCCTGACATCCCATATGGTTCACAGAGCATGCCAGAATAACCTGCTGATGCTGGGTATGGCCTCCTCCACAAAAAAAAAATTGGGGGGGGGGGGAAGTTTGGGTCACACCTGGCAGCGCTCAGGGGTTATTCCTGGCTCTATGCTCAAAAACAGGCCCTGGCAGGCACGGGGGACCATATGGGATGCCGGAATTCGAACCACCGTCCTTCTGCATGAAAGGCAAACGCCCTACCTCCATGCTATCTCTCCGGCCCTGATTTTTCTTTTTTTTAAAAGGAAAGCATGTTTATACATATCACCCACAGCTATAAGGATTTTATATGGCTCATCTTTTCTGTCAAAAAGTGATGCTGCCTGTGGGGCCAGCGAAATAGCACAGAGGGTAGGGATTTGCCTTGCACACAGCTGACGGCTGACAGAGGTTCAATCCTCAGCAGCATCCCATATGGTCCCCTGAGCCTTTAAGTTATTTCCGAGCTCAGAGCCAGGAGTAATCTGAGAACTGCCAAATGTATCCCTAAAATAAAACAAACCAAAAAAGTGATACTGTCCAGCATTCTTTAGCGTTGGCAGAAGTCAGTATTAAGGGCGTGGGTACTTACCCCAATGGTAGATGCCATGTAGTCTGCACACATTTCGGCAAAGTCCCGCTCCAGGACTCCATAGTAAAGGCCATAGAAGAGGAGTGAAATGCCAAAGTCCATGGCATCTTCTGGTTTGATCCTGTCAGAGAAGCAGCACAGCCTGTAAAGATTGTCCTAAGACACAACTACTTTAGATTACTCTGAGACATGCATAGATACTTGGTTCAAGGTCTAGAGCCAAGTATTAACAATTGAAGATAAAATCTGATCAGCTGGGGCCGAAGAGATAGCATGGAGGTAAGGCATTTGCCTTTCATGCGGGTCATTGGTTCGAATCCCGGCGTCCCATATGGTCCCCTGTGCCTGCCAAGAGCAATTTCTGAACAGACAGCCAGGAATAACCCCTGAGCACTCCCGGGTGTGACCCAAAAACCACACACAAAAAAAAAAAAATCCGATCAGCTGTCTGTATTTGTGATTCACAGACACTACTTGAAAAGACAAGCACTGTAAAGAAGGCCCAAACCAGGGAGTCCCCTTTTGTCCTTATTCTTCACTCTGATCAAGGTGTCTACCTTTCCCAGCTAGTAGTTGCTTTGTAATTGACTATGGTCCACAGAGGTTGGCATCTGTGTTAAGATTCATTCCACAGTTGGCAGTTGCTAGACCCCATGCAGTGGAATTTCAGTCTAGCAACTGGCAAGTAAGTTGTCTCCCAGCCAGCTGCTTGAGTTGAAAGAGTTGAGCACTCCAAAAGGAAAGCTCTGGAGGATGACAGTAAAAGTAATCGTACGTAGGGGCTGGAGAGGCAGCTCAATGGGCTGAATTACATGTCAGAGGCCTGGGCACCCCCTGGTTTCTTGAATACTGCCAGGAGTTATTCCCAAGCACAGATCTGGGGATAGTCCAAGTCGAGTTGAGTTTGGTTCAAAACTAACTTTAAGAAATGAAGCCAGCCGGAGTGGTGGCTAAAGCAATAAGGCATCTGCCTTGTGCGCACTAGCCTAGGATGGACCGCGGTTCAATTCCCCGGCGTTCCATATGGTACCCTGAGCCAGGAGTGATTCTGAGCGCATAGCCAGGAGTAAGCCATAAGCATCACTGGGTGTGGCCCAAAAACAAAAACAAAACAAAAAAATCCATCGTTCTGAGAATGTTCTCATCTCAATGTAATTGGAGTATAAAAATTTGCCCATGGGCCTGGAGAGATAGCACAGCGGTGTTTGCCTTGCAAGCAGCCGATCCAGGACCAAAGGTGGTTGGTTCAAATCCCGGTGTCCCATATGGACCCCCGTGCCTGCCAGGAACTATTTCTGAACAGACAGCCAGGAGTAACCCCTGAGCATCACCGGGCGTGGCCCAAAAGCCAAAAAAAAAAAAAAAAAATTTGCCCACCATCTTGACAGCCCGCTTGGACCAATACTGGGATAATGAAAAGACATTTATGATACCATAGATTCTGCCTTTGTCCCACAGAGTCTAAAATAATTGGCCCCAGCTAGGGATAGAGATAGTAAAGTGAGTAGGACACTTGTTTGCACGCAACCTATCCAGGTTCAACTCGTAGCATCCCATGTGGTCCCTGAGGACTGCCAGGAGTGATTCATGAGTGCAGAGCCAGGAGTAACCCCTAAGCATCACCAGCTGTGACCAAACCAAACCAAATCAAACCAAACCAAAATTGTCCCTTTATAGAAAAAAAGTTGCCCAATTACAGCTTTAGGGGGAAAAACTAGCAAATAAGGGATTAGTTACCATAAAAATTTTGATGTATCTATAGATATTTGTGTTGTATCCAAATCTATTTACTAAGAACAAAGATGTTGTCCGGGGCCGGGTGGTGGCGCTGGAGGTAAGGTTCCTGCCTTGCCTGCGCTAGCCTAGGACGGACCACGGTTCGATCCCCTGGCGTCCCATATGGTCCCCCAAGAAGCCAGGAGCAACTTCTGAGCGCATAGCCAGGAGTAACCCCTGAGCGTCACAGGGTGTGGCCCAAAAACCAAAAAAAAAAAAAAAAGATGTTGTCCTTCATATCCAGAGATTTTCATGGACCAATAACTTACAAACTTTTATTTTTTTGGGGGGCCCACACCTGGTTATGCTCAGGGGTTACTCTTGGCTATGTGCTCAGAAATCGCTCCTGGCTTGGGGGGACCTTATGGACACCGGGGGATTGAACCATGGTCCTTTCTAGGCTAGAGCAGACAAGGTAGACTCTGCCTTACTGCTGGCGCCACTGCTCCCGCCCCAACTTACAACCTTGAACGTAGTTTATCATAGATGCAAAGTTAAAGCAGTTGTACCAATAACTATTTTAGAGGTGTAAATTTTAGTTTACAACAATCATCAACTTTATAATAGTTAACCTAATAACTAAATAACACAGTCTTACACCAAATAACTTGAGCAATAGAAAAAAAAACAATCAAGATTATTTTTTGTTCATTTTGTACACACTGGGCAGTACTGAAGGAATACTTCTGAGTCTGTACTCAGGAATTACTCTTGGCAGTACTTGGGGAATCATATGGAGATGGAAGCTGTGTGCAAGATACACTACCTGCTGTACTATCACTGTACTATCCCTCTGGCCTGAACATTCAAGATCCCTAATTCTGTTTTTCTCCTTAAAAAGTATATAAAAAAGAATCTTGATCATAAAATAACTATCTTCAAAACATAAAGGGAAATTCTGACTTTTTAAGCATGAGGAAGTATCTTGGTTTTCTCAGACAGGATTCTGGATTTGATGAATTTCTATAAATGTCAGTGATGCTTCTTTCAGCTTGTACCAGCCCTGAAGAAAGAATTTCAAGGATGTATTCTCACTATAGTAAGCAGGACTTCACCCTTTCAGTTTAAAAAAATTCTCTTGGGGCCGGAGAGATAGCATGGAGGTAAGGCATTTGCCTTTCATGCAGAAGTTCATCGGTTCAAATCCCGGCATCCCATATGGTCCCCCGAGTCTGCCAGGAGCGATTTCTAAGCATGAAGCCAGGAGGAACCCCTGAGCGCTGCCGGGTGTGACCCAAAAACCAAACAAACAAAAAAATTCTTGCCTACATATTTAAGAAAAATTATTATTATTATTTTCTTTTTTTATTGCAGGAGGATGTCCTAAGTAGTCCTCAGAAGACATGGGCAATCCTGGTGATATTTTGCCAACAGAACCAACTGAACTGTTGGTTCAGTTCCAAGGCCTGATGGTGTACAGAGTTGCTAAGCCCAACAGTGCTTAGGATGAGTCAAGTACGTAGTGTCAGGGATCACACTGGGGACCTAGCACATAAAAAGTATGTTCCTTCTGCCTTAGTTTGAGAGCCACCATATGCAGTAAGGTGTCTTTAGGCAGCTTAACTGATGGAGAAAAGGGGACTTGGAAAGACTATAATTAAAGAATATATATATATATATTTTTAAAAGTGTGTGCCTTAAGCCTTGAGCTGTATCTAAGGTCCTAGCATGAATTTAAATTTGAATAGTAATGCCTAGCTTAGGTGGCCAAAGATCGAACTCAAATGATTTAGACATGCCTCGTAAGTAGGAGGCCACGAGTTCAATCCCCAGAACAGCAATGATCCTACAAGGTGTAGCCCTGAACACTACTGGATAAGAGCCTGAACTCGACAAGCAATGCAGGAAGAAGCTAAACACTTCCTCTCCCTTCAATCCTCAATAATGCTGGGTATGCCCATGTTTTGTTTTGTTTTTGTTTTTTTTTGGTTTTTGTGTCACACCCAGCAGTGCTCAGGGGTTACTCCTGGCTCTACGCTCAGAAATCGCTCCTGGCAGGCTCAGGGGACCATATGGGACACTGGAATTCAAACCACTGACCTCCTGCATGAGAGGTAAACGCCTTACCTCCATGCTATATCTCCGGCCCCGGGTATGCCCATATTTTAAAAAAATCTAGTGTAGGTACCTCAGAACAGTGTACTAAACTTAGGATACAATCCAGTCATCGCCACCAAGATTTCAGCCATGAACCTTGATCTCCACCCTCCTCTGCTACATTCATGCACAATGCTCTTCAGTTGCAGAGACCAGAATTTCCTACTTCTGCCATGCCCCAAATAATGTGTGTGTGTGTGGGGGAATATCAGGAGGCATTGTATACATTAATTAAAATCTCTTAAAAAGCTCATAGCCCTCACTATAAAACCATAGCCCGGACTAAGTGCAAAGACCAACCAGATTCAGCCTGGTAAGTGAACTGTGCATCCTATGGAGGCAGAGAATGTTTCATCTAAATGCACTAAATAGAAAAGACCAAAGTACCCAACAGTAGAGTCAACTTTCTTTCTTTTCTGGTTTTTGGGCCACACCCAGCCATCCCCAGGGCTTATTCCTCTCCTCCCTGCCCCTCCTGGCAGACTCAGAGGACCATATGGGATACCAGGAACTGAACTGGGTCTGTCCCAAATTGGCCTTGTGCTATGACTCCGGCCCCTGAAGGATTTATTCCTGACAGTGTTCAGGGACTCTATGCAATGCTGAGACTGAACCCAGGTTGGCTGAGTACAAGGAAATCACCTTCCTGTTGCACCATCACTCTGGCCCTGCAAATTTTCAAAAACTGTTTCCTTAGGAATGTAATAAAGTTGGAATAGCAGCCAAGTTACAGACAATATTATCTTCTCCATGACACATATGACCTGTTCATAGCACATGCACTAACCAGGTGAGTCTCTTGGGAGAGGGCTATACCTAGTAGCACCTGAGTTATTTCTAGCTATGTTCAGGGGGCACACTTTTTTTTTTTTTTTTTTAGGTTTTTGGGCCACACCCAGTGGTACTCAAGGGTCACTCCTGGCTCTGTGCTCAGAAAATCACTCCTGGTAGGTTCAGGAGGTGCTGGGGATTGAACTCAGGTCAGGACATATAAGGCAAACACTCTTTCCACCGTGCTACTGTTCTGAAGGGGCACAGTCTTAAAACCAAATTTATACTACTTGGAGAAAGAGGAAGAAGAGCAGAGAGCGAAGGAGGGGGGATAAGGAAGGAGAGGGTAAGAGAAGGAGAGAGGGAGGGAGTGAAGGAGAGAGATAGAGAGACAGAAAGACACTAAGAGAGACAGAGACTTAGGACTAGGGCTCCCAACCCCATCCCTTCTGTCACTTTTACATTTCAGCCCCACCTAGATTCACCTAGATTCTTCTAGGTGAATCTGTTGACAGATGTAGCCAAAGTCTTTCAGATAAATTCTATTCAGGGATTGGCAAGCTTTTTTTGTATAAAGAACTAGATAGTAATTATTTCAGGTTTTAATATCTTATAGAGTCTCTGTCATAATTGTCAGGTCAGCTGTTTCACTACATTCAGTATGGGTAACAATAATAGGCAAATGAATGTGACTGCATTCCAGTACATTTTACTTTGTAAGAGGTAGAAGGCCAATCTGGTCCACAGAACATAGATTATCAGCAATTAGTCTGCTGAACAAAAGACTGCTCAGATGCAATAAATAGTGCATATGTGGGCAAGGAAAATGGTTTTGTTAGGATGGTAGAATATAAGTTAGCTGGAGTATTCTCTATGATAAGAAAAATTAAAAAATAGGACCAATGGGGACTAGAGCAATAGCACAGGAGGTAGGACATTTGCCTTGCATACAGCCAACCTAGGTTCCATCCCTGGCATCCCATATGTTCCTCCGAGCCTGTCAGGAGTAATTTCTGAGTGGCAAGCCAGGAGTAATCCTTGAGCATCACAAGGTGTGGCACAAAATTTAAATATATGTATACACAGACATATATACATCTTTATATATAAACCAATGGTCTAGGATTTTGACTTTGTACATAGTCAGATATATTCATTCCTTTCACAACAATTCACAGAGGGTCCACCCATTATGGTGCCATGTGTCTTCTGGACTTGCTGCAGGAAGGAAGGAACTAGTTTCTTCTCCCAAAAGCCAGCAAAATTAGAAGTGAAAAGTACTTACTTGAATAGTAAATTCAGACCAAAGAGGGTAAACATGACAACCATGTAGCCAACAATGCCATTGGCGTAGCTGATTTTATAGATCAGTAGGAACCATTTATAAACCAACCTGGAGAAAGAAGAGAATGTAAGCTTAGCCAACACAAAAACTCTGTTCCAGCAGTATATGGAGCACCAGCTTCCCACACTATTAAACTGGGGCATCAGACTTACTAGTTATCTTCAATTACTAAACAAAGCTGGAAAATCCCTTAATTGCAGGAACATCTCCATATATCTGGCATTTGCCTGGTCTCAAACCAAGGAAGAAAAGGGAACCTGAACAGTGACCTTACACAGCCATGGTATCTCAATTCCACATTACCTGAATAAGGAATTAAAAACTAACAACTTCATAGCTTCACTATCTTCAGAAGGAACAGAAAAGCAAGCCTAGTTGTGGGGGGGAGGGGTTTGGTTATTATGTTGTGGTACACCAGGGATCAAGTCACACATGCAAGGCAAATGCTCTACCACTGAGCCACATTCATAGCCAAACCAAATTGTTCTTGTCAGCAAAGAAAATTCAAGGAATGATGAACCCAAACTGAAACAGATAGAGGCCTTTTTTGGATACCTTGCTACAGTTAGCCTGAAAACTGATTAGCTCCCATTCACAGCCTGTAATGATATAAGTTCCTTTGTGAAGTTCGCCTGCCCTCCCTCCCAACAGTGAAGGAAGATGGAGAGAGGCACACAAAGAAATACCTTCCTGCTTTGGATCTAGTGTGGATGTGTGTGTGGGGTGTGGGTGGGGTGGAGAGATAGGTTTCTTGCGATGTCCTTCTCTCTCAGAGTCAGGAAAAAGCAGCATAAAATTGCTTGCTTTCCAGCTAAGCTGGAAAAAAAGACAGTTGAATGAAGGCACCAGAGGCTCTGAAATGTCATGAAAACAGCCCTGATATTAAGAGCCTCTATTCCATCTACAATAAAAATTAAGAAGCAATTTAGTTATTTTACCATACAATGAGGATATGCCTGTCTGGTGTCTGAGGAATAACCAGTCTCTGCCCACCCTGCTAGGCTCCTGAGGAAAACGTAAGGCTCCTACTGGAGCCTTCCTATTTGGCAAAGCAAGAAGTAGCAGCTTCTCCAGAGCAGGAAGAGCCCTGAACACCTGCAGTGTCTCCCTCAATGACTACATAAAGCTCTGTTCCCCAGTTATGCACTAATTACAAGAGAGTGACAACACTGGCACATAAGTGAAATTTTAGGTAGAATTCAAAATGAGGCCGGAGAGATAGCATGGAGGTAGGGTGTTTGCCTTGCATGCAGGACGGTGGTTTGAATCCTGGTACCCCATATGGTCCCCTGAGCCTGGCAGGAGTGATTTCTGAGCGTAGAGCCAGGAGTAACCCCTGAGCGCTGCCAGGTGTGACCCAAAAACGGAAGGAAGGAAGGAAGGAAGGAAGGAAGGAAGGAAGGAAGGAAGGAAGGAAGGAAGGAAGGAAGGAAGGAAGGAGGGAGGGAGGGAGGGAGGGAGGGAGGGAGGGAGGGAGGGAGGGAGGAGGGAGGGAGGGGGGGAGGGAGGGAGGGAAGGAAGGAGGGAGGGAGGGAGGGAAGGAAGGAGGGAGGAAGGAAGGAAGGAAGGAAGGAAGGAAGGAAGGAAGGAAGGAAGGAAGGAAGGAAGGAAGGAAGGAAGGAAGGAAGGAAGGAAGGAAGGAAGGAAGGAGGGAGGGAGGGAGGGAGGGAGGGAGGGAGGGAGGAAGGAAGGAAGGAAGGAAGGAAGGAAGGAAGGAAGGAAGGAAGGAAGGAAGGAAGGAAGGAAGGAAGGAAGGAGGGAGGGAAGGAGGGAGGGAGGGAGGGAAGGGGGAGGGAGGGAGGAAGGAAAGGAAGGAAGGAAGGAAGGAAGGAAGGAAGGAAGGAAGAAGGAAGGAAGAAAGAAAGAAAGAAAGAAAGAAAGAAAGAAAGAAAGAAAGAAAGAAAGAAAGAAAGAAAGAAAGAAAGAAAGAAAGAAAGAAAGAAAGAAAGAAAGAAAGAAAGAAAGAAAGAGGAAAGAAAAGAAATCCAAAATGAGTTTCATGACCTAGTAACCCCAAATAAGACAAATCTTGTCTCTGAGACAAGTTTATTTGTAAAACTGGGGAAACTATACTATCTTCCTCACTAAATCGTACGGGACCCATTTCCCAGTATGAATAAAATGAATAAAGCAGCATGAATAAAATGTGGGTGGATGTTTAGAAAATAAATTTCTTAAATTTAGGAAACTGCCTTGAAATTGTGAAGCACTTCAAATGCTGGTAGTATTTTCAAAATTTGCTCATGTATATTATTTAGAATCATCTTAACTAGAAGCTAATCCTGGCTGGTACTTTCTCGGAGTGAGAGGGCAGTTTGAGCCACACCTGGCAGTACTCAGTTGTTTGTCCTGGTTCTGCACTAAAAATTACTACTGGCAGTGCTCAGAGGATCATGTAGGATGTAAAAGATAGAACCCAGCAGGATGCAAGGGAAACTCCCTACCTGCTGTATATGCTCTGACTCCTTGTTACTTAGTAGCTCTTAATTTTCATTACACTTTTTCTTGGGATCACTATTGAGATGGCCAGGAAAGCCCCATGCCCTTGCAGTAGTTGTGATGTAAAGGTTTGAGATCAGGAACCACATTAATTGTACTTACTAATGTATATCTGGATTCTACCATGGGGCACTCCTTAAGGGCAGGCGCCATGCCTTATCCAGCTTTGTATCCCCAGAACTCAGCACAGGGCCTGGCATCTAGCAGATGCTTATTGAATGAATGAGAACCCTTCTCCCTTTTTATTTTTTTGCCCTAGTCCAGTCAAGATGTTGAAGATCTCCAAGCTAGCAGGGAGGATCACCTGAGAAATGCATTTGGCTAAAGGTACACAGAATTACTCAGGCAACGGCTGCTTTGTGACCCAAAAAGGAAGTGCTGCCTGCTGGAAAGTTTACTACAAGTCTTTCACGTAACAGAAACTTTCAATAGGTTACTATGTGACAGGCCCCATAGTAAAGCCCCCATATACATCAGTAAGATGAATGTGGTTCCTGATCACAGTCACAATTCAGTGGGGGTGGGGGCACACAGACACTCAAAAGTAATACTTAGTTACAAATCATATAATTTTTTTGCTTTTGGGGGCATAACCAGTGACATTAAGGAGTTACTCCTGGCTACGCGCTCAGAAATCCCTCCTGGCTTGGGGGACCATATGAGACATCGGGAAATCGAACCACGGACTTTCCCAGGTTAGCCACATGCAAGGCAAACACCCTACCACTTGTACCACTGCTCCAGCCCCACAAATTATATAAATTTTGATGAAAGAAAACCATAGGACCCTAATATATGCAAAACTGGAGATCAGAAAAGAGCTCCCAGGAGGAAATAACATTTATGAGACAAGATCACTAGAACTTGCTTAATTATTTTGCTTAAATTTAATGAAGACTTTTATATAAACCCTAAGGTAAACCAGAGGAAATATTTGAGTTTTTAAGCTGTGAATGGAGGGTGAACTAAGCTTCCAATCAGCTTGTTTTGGTAGGACAGTGTGCCAAATCACTGGGTCTAACCATAAATGCAGTATTTGGTCCATACCCACCCTCTTCCCGTATATGCCAACCCATTAGCTTCAGGAAACCTAACCTTACCCCACTACCTAAACTCTCACCTGGGGGTGGTCTGTACTAGAGGTTTTCTGGTGGCTCGGAAGGTGACAAAGGCTGTGACAGTAGAAAACAAGATCCAGATCACTAGGAACCTCCACCAGTGCAGCTTCACTGTGAAATAGAGGGGAACAACCCACATCTGAAAGAGGGTCACCATCTGAAACACAAACACAAGTACTCAGTCCCAGTCGGCTCCCTCACAGCCCTGCCCACAGTCCAGGGGCTACCTGCATCTTCTGCTCTGGCCTGGACCTCTCCTGAATTTCCTATTTTTCACCAAGGCACCTTCATTAGTGACTGAAGTCAGATGCCTGGGTTCAAGTATACCTCCTCCCTTCTTTTGCCCTCACCCCCTTTCCTTTCTGTGGAAGCCCTTGCTACCTGCCTCTTGCTCAGGAGAGGCTGCAATCACCACCTTTCGGGGAGCAGCCTCCTCATGGTAAACAGGATGCAGGGGGGCGACATGGTGCTGGGGCCTTGTGCATGCCAGACATGTGCCCCACCCCTGCGAGTGCTTGCCCTGACCTATCAACCATGTTTTTAGTCCCCCTGCATTCTGGGCTCCCTTCCAATCTCTCCTTCACCTGGCATGGCTTCTGCAACAGCCTTGCATGTGACTTCCCTATTATGATCCCGACACCCAAGTGACACTCAAGTGTTCTACATCAGGTACCATTTCAGTTGCCATCTCTGCCAGCAGTCAGGCTGTTAGTCAGCATCCCTGTTTGGGCTGAAACATCGTTCCCACCAGCTTCTCGGCCAGACAGTCTCCCAGCTAAGGCACTATGGAACTTTCTTCTTACCAGGCAGGAGGTGACAGAACTTTCTGGTGCTCCTAATTTTCTACTTGATTTTCTACCAACATTAAGGAACTAACTGAATGTATAAAACTATAGTCAAATTTGTTTTCCCTGGAATTTAACTCTTAGGGAGTAATGAGACCTAGCTTTATTTGTTTCCTCTGTGCTAGGAAATGCCGACACACGACAGATCCTCAGTCTTTTAGATAAATGATATCAAAGCAAGACTATTATTACATAGAAGAGGGACAAACTAGTTTTTAAAAGTACATTTTATAAAGGCCTGTTTATGCTCTGATCCTTTAGATCTTTGCCTAGCACTTGTTAGGTGCAGAATTCTAAATAAAAAACAATTCTGAGGCTTGGCAAAAAAACAAGGAATAAACTGAAATGCCCATCACAAATAACCTAGGTACAAATATTCTGCCACCAGAAACAGGTAAATCATACTTTTGGGGCCAAAAATGGATGAATTCTGAAGCAACTGTGCTAACTGGAACAGGTAAGAAAAATAAATTTCATTCATGCAGAATAGCAAACAAAGAAGCGAAAAATAGGGCCCGGAGAGATAGCACAGCGGTGTTTGCCTTGCAAGCAGCCAATCCAGGACCTAAGGTGGTTTGTTCAAATCCCGGTGTCCCATATGGTCCCCCGTGCCTGCCAGAAGCTATTTCTGAGCAAACAGCCAGGAGTAATCCCTGAGCACCGCCGGGTGTGGCCCAAAAACCAAAAAAAAAAAAAAAAAAAAAAAAAAATGAAGCGAAAAATAAAACTAACCCCTAGAGTCTACGAAAATCATAATGTTATTAACAGAAAAAAAGAGGATGGGATGTGTGGGAGAAAAAAATAGGGATGGGGTCGTGGTGGTAAGATTATACATGAGGTACAAAATTATATATCCAAAATCCTATAGCACTGCATGGCAAAGGCAAGTGAGTATTAATTTAAAAAAGAAGTTTGCTGGGGCTGGAGAGATAGCATGGAGGTGAAGTGTTTGCCTTTCATGCAGAAGGTCATTGGCATCCTATATGGTCCCCTGAGCCTGCCAGGAGCAATTTCTGAGCATGGAGGCAGGTGTAACCCCTGAGCACTGCCGGGTGTGACCCAAAAACCAAAAAAAAAAAAAAAAAAAGAGAGAGAGAGAGAAGTTTGCAGTGATCCCTTGATCTTCCCAGAGTTGCTCTAATCTCCTCATCTAACCACTCAGTTTTCACTGGTATCATTTTCAGGGAAGAAATGCTCTTTCTTTTCTTTTCTTTTTTTTTTTAATGTCAGTACTTAGTGGAAGATTTTTTTGATGTCTTCAAACAAAATGAAAGAATTATGTGTGTGTGTGTGTGGGGGGGGTGGTTTGGGAGGACTGTACCAGACCAGGCAGGGCTCAGGTGTTACTCCTGGCTCTGCACTTACTTCTGGTGGACTTCAGGGACCATACTAAATGCCCAGGATCAAACCTAAGCTGGCTACATGCAAGGCAAATGCTCTACCCACTGTAGCTGAAAGAACATTTTTTAAATGGGGGAAGGGTTCCTGAAAGAGGAAATCATTCGTTTACTAAAGTAATATAGATATTTTCTTCTATATTATGTTCGATAAAACCCAAGGTTTTTCCACCAGGGACTTTTAAACTGACATTTCCAAACAAAATGCAGTGCGAGCTACATAAGTAATTTTAAGAATCATAGTAGCAACATTTAAAAAAGGTAAGAGGGGCTGGACTGGAGTGATAGCACAGAGGTAGGGCATTTGTCTTGCACATGGACAATCCTGGATGGACTCAGGTTAGATTCCCAGCATCCCATATAATCCCCAGAGCCTGCCAAGGGCGATTTCTGAGTGCAGAGCCAGGAGTAACCCCCTGAGCGTGGGTGGTATGACCCAAAACCACATACAAACAAAAAAGACACCCAGCTATTAATCCAAAACAAAGGCCTTCCCCCATCTTCCTCTTTTCTTTAAACTTATCTCTTTGATATGTAAAAGACAAGTGGATCTCACTCCACCTTCCCAACCTGGAAAGTTGGTACAAGGAGAGAAAGGACACTGACTCTACAATTCTCTCCTGACTGGTAGCCAATCCTCAGTGGCTACCCATAACTTCTTCAGACATGTCCACATTAAAGTGTAGGGTGATTTCACAACATTGGGATTTATTTTACAAGATAATACAGCTCGTAGGGCACTTGCCTTGCATTTCATGGCTTCAATGGTCAAACAGGACCAGTGGCTACCACACTGAGAGCTTCCCTGACTGTTTACTGTCCAACAAACTACTATGACAAGAAAAAAAGCCTCAGCTCTAGAAAGTGACAAGAACATGTGTGAGAAGAAAATATGAACAGTAAGAAACACACTGTTTTTGAGCTTGGGGTTCCATATGTTCTCTGCTGCTCCTGCAACTCCAGTTGGCCAGTGTTGCTTGAGCACCAATTTGACAACAGAAACAACCAGTCCCTTACCCCCCATAGGGCATATTTGAATACAGTTTTTTGGTTTTTGGGTCACACCCAGCAGCTCTCAGGGGTTACTCCTGGCTTTGCACTCAGATGTCGCTCCTGGCAGGCTAGGGGGACCATATGGGATGCCGGGATTTGAAAAACCTTCTGTTTGAATCAGCTGTGTGCAAGTCAAATGCCTTACCGCTGTGCTATCTCTCCAGTCCCCCAGTTTTTTTTTTAATTCTTTTGATTTGTTTTTGGGTCACACCCAGTAGCACTCAGGAATTACTCCTGGCTCTGTGCTCAGAAGTCGCTCCTGGCAGGCTAGGGGGACTATATGGGATGCCGGGAATCCAACTTGAGTTCATCCGGGGTTGGCTGCGTGCAAGGCAAATGCCCTACTGTTGTCCTATTGCTCCGACCCCAGAATACAGACAGCATTTTAAAACATTCAGACCTAACAAACACAAAGAACATAAGAACAGCAGGATATACTCACAAACTAAACTAGTACGCAAATAATGCTCTGGTGACATTCTACAATATATGGGGAGTAAGTCCTGGGCATAGTTGGTGTGCCCCCTCCCCAAAAAAAGGAAAACCTTAAAACTTTCAGTTTTCTGCAACTTGGATGAAACTATCATATTAAGTGAAAAGTCTAGGGATATTAACAAGAAATTTTGAACAAAGGCTACATCTAGTAGCTCTTAGGACAGACTCCTGGCTCTATGCTCAGGGATCATTCCTAGCAGGACTCAGGGTGGTTCAAGGGATCAAAGCCGGGTCAATCCTGTACAAGGCAAATACCTCTGCTTTGCTGCCATTTACCTAAATGTACTATCACTCCAGATCCACAATTTCAATGTCCATTCAAATAAATGACCTAAAGACACAAACCAAAAATGGAAGACCATTCTCAGGTAACTAAGTACTCCCTATTAAGAAAGCTTAAAAGTCAAGTTATTCTGTTTGTTCCTTGGGCCACATCAGTTGTGCTCAGGGTTTATTCCTGGCTCTGTGCTCAGTGACCACTCCTGGTGGGTCTTGGGGAACTGGCATGCTAGGGACTGAACCTAGGTTGACTGTGTACGAGGTCAAGTACTCTGCCTTCTCTGAAAGCCAACTTTTTATTTTTTTTTGGGGGGGGGGGCACACCCAGTGATACTCAGGTTACTCCTTGCTATTCGCTCAGAAATCGCTCCTGGCTTGAGGGACCATATGGGATGCTGGGGGATCGAACACATGCAAGGCAAACACCCTACAGCCTGCGCCACCACTCCAGCCCCCAAAAGCCAACTTCTAACTTAAGATTTTGTCTATAAAGCTGAGCTAATACAAAGGGTAGCAGGACACAAGAAGAGGTTTGGGACACTGGTAGAGGAAAGCAGGTTTTATGGCAGCGAGTGTGGTGTTGGAATGTGCATGAAAAGTATGATAAATTAAGGCCAGAGGGATAGCACAGTGGCCTTGCATACGGCCAAACCAAGACAGACCCTGGTTTGATTCCCGGCACCCCATATGGTTCATCAGGACTGCCAGAAGCAATTTCTGAGTGCAGAGTCAGGAGTAACCCGAGCGCCGGCAGATGTGACCCAAAAACAAAACAAAACCAAATTCTTTTCAGAAAGCAGCTTCTGCAGTGAGAACCCAGTGCTGGCACGGAGCAGAAGACCCAAATTAACTAGCCTATCACTGGAAAAGTTACAACTTTCCTGAGCAATTCTTTATAAATGTTGCTATTATATAATATATTAGTATTTCACTTATTAAGTGAAGGGGTTTTTTTGTTTAGGTTTTTGGGCCACATCCAGCAACACTCAGGGATTTCTCCTGGCTTTGCACTCAGAAATCACTCCTGGCAGACTTGGGGGACCATATGGGATGCTGGGGATTGAAACTGGGTTAGCTACATTGCAACTAAGTTGAAGCTTCTTTTTAAAATTTTGAGTCACACCTGGCAATGGTCAGGGGTAACTCCTGACTCAGTAATTACTCCTAATGGTGGACGCTCAGGGACCAGATGGGATGTCAGGAATTGGTATCAAGCAAGGCAAGCACCCGACAGTCTCTGAATTATCACTCCTGTTCTGTAAGCTGAAACTGAAGCTTTTTTTTTATAAGGAGAGAGAAAGAGTGGGGGGGGGGAATCAATCAAACCCTGGCTTTAGACTTTCAAAGAAAGCACTAAGGACTCATTTGGTAAACAGTTATATCCATTCTTTTTTTTTTTTTTTTTTTGGTTTTTGGGTCACACCCAGTGATGTTCAGGGGTTACTCCTGGCTATGGTGCTCAGAAATCAGTCCCGGCTTGGGGGACCATATGGGATGCCAGGGGATCGAACCGTGGTCCATCCTAGGTTAGCACGTGCAAGGCAAACGCCCTACCACCTGTGCCATTGCTCCAGCCCCGGTTACAACCATTCTTAAATAAAATGAGCTCTGGTGCCATCTGGTGGCAATACTAAGAAGACACATTTGGTTCAATATGGCACAAAAAGGGGTGGAGCAAGAAAAGCAGTGAACACAGAAAAGGAAAATCCAAAATTAATAGACTTGCTTGTTGGGTTACACCTTATTTTACCCAAAACAAAGTTCATCCCTGGTTTCTTTGTATGTTTGTTTACAACTTGGATTTACCCCCAAACAGAGAATGTCTTACTTGTAAACCTGGGTGAGTTTACTGCTGCACCCAGGGGTAGTCCCTATACTCAATAAAGGTAGTTCTGGGAGGCAGGAGGAGCTCCATACTAGGTAGAAAACTGCCAGACCACAACACGTGTTTCACCCTCAGCCTGGTATGGATTATTTCTTGTGTGACCCTGATTCAGATTCATTCACCTGTGCTTAGAGATATGGCGCGTGGGTGATTTTACACTTGTTTTTAGATTTTTAGCACTAACTTATACACACTAAAGCTGAAATAAAGCCTCAAAGTCATATGATGAAACTTATCCAACTACTCAAGTATCAAGTGTGGAAAAAGTGTTTTAATAGCAGCTCATGTGAAACAGATCTAAGGGTTTCAGTTCACTGAGAATCACTAGGGAATAGAGATCAACAGGCTGTTGCTGCAAAAGCTAAGTCAAATAGAAAGCAGGAGAGAGGACACAGCAGTTCAACTATTCCTACTTTTACACATAGTTGGGGCCCTGGAATCAGGTTTTAGGGCCACACGGTATAAATAACCATGACCAGGATTACTATGGGGTCTGGAAAACCAGTTACATAGAGAACCACTGAAGGCTCTCAGCTGTTAGGTCTGAAGAAGACTACAGAAAGGCATGGCTGTCACCTTTAGTTCTGAAAGATGGTTCATCCAGGCCCAATAAGTAAGTATAATCTATGAAATGCCTGTGGTCAGGCAAGACTACATATACTACTGGGCAGAAACTAGGCTGGCAGCTTCCTCCAACCACACCCCTTGTTTGTTTTTGTTTTTGGGTCACACCCAGCAGCACACAGGTGTTGCTCCTGGCAGGCTACGGGATTTGAACCACGGACCTTCTGCATGCAAGGCAAATACCTTACCTCCATGCTATCTCTCCGGCCCTGGCAAATGGTTCAGTTGCTAACATGCGCGATATCTTTCTTTCTGACCCTTCTGCCTTTAATTCCAACTCTAGGCCTTCAGAGAAGCCTTAGCCTCAAGTAAATATATTTCCTCTTCTCAGGACAGCACTCCTAGCACCTAGGAATTATGTCTTCTTTCCTAAGATTTCTGCTTCTCAGCAAGAGTCAAGTCAATCATTTAACTGAGCACTGTTGGACATTACAGGATTGAGAAATTCAAAAATAAATAAAACCTAAAAATTTTCAGTCTAAATAGTATGATAAGAGGGCAAGAGTGGGGCTGGAGCGATAGAACAGCGGGTAGGGTGCTTGCCTTGCACGCGCTTGACCTGAGTTCGATCACCGGCATCCCACATGGCCCCCTAAGCATGACAGGAAGGCGTCCTGAGCAAAGCTAGGAATAGCCCCTGAGCATAGCTGGGTGTGGTTAAAAAAAGACAAAAAAAAAAAGAGGGCAGGAGCGGTGGTGCAAGAGGTAGGGCACTTACCTTGTACGTGCTGACCAGGATGGACTGTGTTTCATTTCCCAGTGTCCCATATGGTCCCCCAAGCCAGAAGCAATTTCTGAGTGTATAGCCAGGAATAATCCCTGACCGTCACCAGGTGTGGCCCAAAAATAAATAAATAAATAAATAAATAAATAAATAAATAAATAAATAAATAAATAAATAGTATGATAAGGGCTGTTATGGAGTAAGAGAAAAGAAAATACAAAGAAAAGAGGCTATATGGGGGAGAAACTTAGGAAAGCTTCCTTGATCTGTCCTAATGGTCAGTAGGTGCAGGTAAGAAAAGTCTTACGAAGAAAGTTTTCACAAAAGGAAACAAGGCAATCTTGAGAGAGCAAAGCTAGTATTTACAAAGAGGTGTGAGAAATGAGCCTGAAGAAGACGGCAAGGCTCAAAAGAGGCAGATGCGTACATCACATTTAGAAGTTTTTATTTTAAATTGTATTCTAAGGATAAAAGCTCATCTTTCTCTGAGACAGGAGATTACAACCCATTGATCAACTTGGGTTCTTGAACTACTTTCTCTAGCCTTATGCAGGAGAGATATCAATCTGAGAAATGGCTATAGTACTGTCAAGATTTCCAGGTAGGAGATTTTGCTACTCATCTATTTCAAGGGAGAATAGCTGCTTAGGGGATAGAAATTTAAAGAGATACTTTATTTGGTATCACACATGATGAAAGCTTCTCCATAGAGATATTTAAAAATAGGACAGACACTTTTCCAGGCATAAACTATTCCTTCCCCTAAAATCCCTGAAGGAGCTACGGAGTAAGTAATTACTCTAAACACGGATTCTAAAAACAGAGTTAGAGAGAGCTCTTAGAATTTAAGTCTGGGGCCCGGAGAGATAGCACAGCGGCGTTTGCCTTGCAAGCAGCCGATCCAGGATCAAAGGTGGTTGGTTCGAAACCCGGTGTCCCATATGGTCCCCCGTGCCTGCCAGGAGCTATTTCTGAGCAGACAGCCAGGAGTAACCCCTGAGCACAGCCGGGTGTGGCCCAAAAACCAAAAAAAAAAAAAAAAAAAAAAAAAAAAATTTAAGTCTGGTCTGGACTATATTTCTAGTCTACCAGGTTTTAAACATTTTATCTATTTGGGGCTATACCTGGCAGTGCTCAGGGCTTATTCATTCTATGCTCAAAGATCAGTCCTGGCAGGACTCAAGGGAGCATATGGGGTGCCGAGAATCAAATTTAGATTGGTGCATGCAAGGTGAATACCCTCTCTACTATGGTTCTGGCACTAGTCCAGGCTTTATTTCTGAAATCCTGATTCTATAACACCACCTACAAAATTTCGTGGAGAAATCCTGGAAAGACTAAAAGAGCTAACATATATAAAAAGCAAAAAGAGGATTTGGGATGTGACTCACTGGTAAAAAAAAAAATTTTTTTTGCCTTTTAGGGGTGAGGCTGAGTTTGATCCCCAGCAATAGCACCACCTGTTGGAATATGATTCTAGTGGTTCTGCTGTTGACATCCATGCTGCTTGCTGTTTACCAAAAACAAGTGTTCACTATCCAACCTCTAGCACACCACACAAAAAGTGTGTGCAGGGCCCGGAGAGATAGCACAGTGGTGTTTGCCTTGCAAGCAGCCGATCCAGGACCAAAGGTGGTTGGTTCGAATCCCGGTGTCCCATATGGTCCCCCGTGCCTGCCAAGAGCTATTTCTGAGCAGACAGCCAGGAGTAACCCCTGAGCACTGCCGGGTGTGGCCCAAAAAAAAAAAAAAAGTGTGTGCAATCAGAGCAACCAAAAGTTGTAAGCCTGCTGAGGATCACAAGCAAAGGCTTTGGAGCATCACAAACAAGTAAGTGTGTGACCTCTGCAACTAAAAATAAATGTGATCAACACAACTCAAGTGTGTGATCCTTGGAGAGCACAACAATTGGCTGTGTGAAAAACACATTAAATATATATGACCGCAGTATTGCAGAAACAACAGAAGATGGGAAATTAAAACTTAAAATAAAACAACAACACACAAACACAGGCTAGCGAAAGAGTTCATGCTTTGCATGCAGGAGACCTGGTTAATCTCTGGTTGGTACTATTGGTCCCTCAAACACCATCGAGTGTAACTCCCTGAGTACTAAGTCAGGAATAGACCCTGAGCATTACCAAGTAAGGACTAAAAATAATAAAACAAACAAAAACAGAAGATAAAAAAAATTAAAAAGCTGATTGTAAAAACACTTAAAATCCGGGGTTAGGAGACATTAAAATGGACAGGGCACTTGCCATGCATACAGCTGACCTATATTCTATCCTATCACCCTATACAGATCCCTGAGCACCTCTGGGAGCAATCCCTGAGTACAGAGCCAAAAGTAAACCCTGAGTATCAACAGATGTGCCGGCACCCAAAATATCCCACAAAAATAGAAAAACAACCCTAAAATCCAAGGAAAAGATGAGAATAAAGTTATTTTAAAAAAAAATCCAGAGCAAGGAAGATCAAAAATAGAAAATAAGGGGCTGGTGCGATAGCATAGTAGATAGGGTGTTTGCCTTTCATGTAGCCCTCCCAGGTTCAATCCCTGGCATCCCAGATGATACCCTGAGCCTGCTAGGAGTGATTTCTGAGCACAGAACCAGGAATAACTGAGTGCTGCCAAGTGTGGCCAAAACACCAAAATAACAACAACAACAAAAAAAATACTGAGGGCCAGAGAGAAGGAAAAGAGTACCTGCTATACTATCTCACTGGTCCCATAAGGGCAGATTTAACAGCAAGGAAAACTCAAAGCTCATGACCAATAGCTTCCCTTCAAAAATAGGCAGGACTGGAAATTGATGCAACTTCCTGCAATACCTCGTCAATCAAAAGAGGAGGGGAAAGGGAAAAGAAAAATGGGGCCTGGAGAGATAGCACAGCGGCGTTTGCCTTGCAAGCAGCCAATCCAGGACCTAAGGTGGTTGGTTCGAATCCCGGTGTCCCATATGGTCCCCCGTGCCTGCCAGGAGCTATTTCTGAGCAGACAGCCAGGAGTAACCCCTGAGTGCCACCGGGTGTAGCCCAAAACCAAAAAAAAAAAAAAAAAAAAGAAAAAAGAAAAAGAAAAAGAAAAGAAAAGAAAGAAAAATGCCATCTTCCAAAAATGGCACAAGTGTTCTCTCTCTCACTCTCACTTTCTCTCTCTGCCCTTCTGTCTCTCCTCTCTCCTCTCTCTTTGCCTGTTTCACTTCTCTCCCGTCTTTGCTCTCTCTGTTTCTCTCCTCTCTCTGCCTCTCAGTCTCTCTGTGTCTCTCCTCTCTCTTTGCCTCTGTCTCTCTGGTTTTTCTCCTCTCTCTCTTTGCCTCTCTATCTATATTTCTTTCCTCCCCTCCCCCTCCCTTTCTTCCTCCCTCCCTCCCTCCCTCTCTCCCTCCCTCTCCCTCCCTCTCCCTCTTTCCCTCCCTCCTCCCATACTGTTCCCTGAATCTTACCCTGTCTGGTCAAGACAAAATAAAAACATGAAGTTTCTGGCAACATAGACCCATCCTGAATCTGGTTAAGACAGAATAAAAACATGAAGTTTCAGGCCCAGAGAGAGAACACAGCGGTGTTTGCCTTGCAAGCAGCCGATCCAGGACCAAAGGTGGTTGGTTTGAATCCTGGTGTCACATATGGTCCCCCGTGCCTGCCAGGAGCTATTTCTGAGCAGACAGCCAGGAGTAACCCCTGAGCACCGCCAGGTGTGGCCCAAAATAAAAACCCTCCCAAAAAAAAAACATGAAGTTTCTGGCAACATAAAAACATCTTTAATATTTTTAACTTTTTTTGTGATTATTACCACTTCAACTTTTATTTTCCTTCCTTTTTATTGTTTGTTTGTTTCTGGCCCATACCCGGAGCTCAGAGGTTATTTTCCTGGCTATGCACTCAGAAATTGCTCCTGGCTCAGGGGACCATATGGGATGCTGGGGGATAGAACCACGGTCCGTCCTAGGTCTGCCATCTGCAAAGCAAACATCCTACCGCTGTGCCACAGCTCGGCCCCTCTTTCCTTTTTCTCTTTTTGAGTTTTGGACCATACCCTAACACTCAGGGGCTATTCCAGGTGCTAAGCTTAAAGTGACCCTGTCATTGCTTAAGAAATCAGACATGATACCAGAGATTTGAACTGGGGCAGGCAGGATGCAAACCAAGTACTGTAACTCCTATATTATCTCTCCTGAGCCTAGAACCCAATTTCAGCAGAGGTTAGACATCACCAGGAAATAATACACTGACAAATACAGCAAGCACTTAAAATCTTTCAACACAGGCTAAAGAATGCATCAGATGTATCAAGATGAAAAGCCAAAAATAACAAAGTTGACCATACAAAAAGAAGAGCAAATATCCCTCAAACCTCAAGGAAATTAATTAATCTAATTTTTTTTTTTTTTTTTTTTTTTTGGTTTTTGGGCCACACCCGGCAGTGCTCAGGGGTTACTCCTGGCTGTCTGCTCAGAAATAGCTCCTAGCAGGCACGTGGGACCATATGGGACACCGGGATTCGAACCAACCACCTTAGGTCCTGGATTGGCTGCTTTCAAGGCAAACGCCGCTGTGCTATCTCTCTGGGCCCTTAATTTAATTCTTGTCCCAGGATTAAACCTGAGTCAGGTGTTTTGGGGCCCAGAGTGGCCCAAGAACAAAACTTTTTTTTCAGCAACAGACAAGAGCTGAGCTGAGTACTTAAAGCTTACTCACTTGCTTTCTCTATTTCTGTAAACAAAACTATTTTGGGGCCAGAACGATAGTACAGTGGGTAGAGCATTTGCCTTGCATGCAGCCAACCCAAGTTTAATCCCAGCATCACATATGGTCCTCCTGCCAGGAGTGATTCCTGAGTGCAGAGCCAAAAACAACAAAAAACCAAACAAGAAACAAAACTTTACTTCACTTAAAAAAAAGAGGGTAGGGGAGCCAGAGCAATAGTGAACAACTAGTTTGCCTTACATGCTATGTTGCTGGGCTTGATCCCCAGGACCGCATATCCTTTGAGCAATGTTAGGAGTAATACCTGAGCACAGAACCAAGCCCTGGACACCATAAGGTATGGCCCCCAAACAAAACAAAACCAAAAATTGGGTAATAGTATAGTTATAGCTGGATGAAAACTGCTATAAACTTTTTTGGTGAGAAATGAAACCAAATACATTAACAGTTAAAGGGTGTAGATCTTGGGGCAGTTGCGATAGCACAACGAGAGGGGGTTTTCCTCATACATTGCAGATCCAGGTCAGACCTTGGTTCAATTCCCAGCATCCCACATGGTCTCTTGAGCCAGAAGTAATTTCTGAGTGCAAAGCCAGGCATAACCCCTGAGTATCACAGGGTGTGGCTCAAAAAGCAAAAAAAAAAAAAAAAAAAAAAAAAAGAAATGGTGTAGATCTTTTGGAACCAAAGAGAGCGGAGCGGCATACCTCATCCTGATATGATCCCTGGTATCACATATGACACCCTGGGCAATGCCAGGAATAATCCCTAAGCAGGAGAAAGCCTTGTGCACATTCAAATGTGGCAACACCCCCAAGAGAACACAAAAAAAGGTCTAACTTTTTTTTTTGGATTTTTGGGTCACACCCAGCAGCTCTCAAGGATTACTCCTGGCTCTACTACACTCAGAAATCACTCCTGGCAGACTCAGGGGACCATTATCGGATGCCAAGATTCGAACCACCATCCTTCTGCATGCAAGGCATGCAAGGATGAAGTTTTGTTTTTTTTGTTTGATTTGTTATTATTTTTGGCTCTGCACTCAGGAATCACTCCTGGCAGGAGGACCATATGTAATGCTGGGATTAAACTTGGGTTGGCTGCATGCATAGCAAATGCTCTAACCACTGTACTATCGTCTCTGGCTCCAAGTCTAACTTTTTTATATTTTATTTTATTTTGGTTTTGGGGCCACACCTGGTGACACTCTCGAGTTACTACTGGCTAAGAACTCAGAAATCGCTCCTGGCTTGGGGGACCATATGGGATGCCAGGGGGCTGAACCATGGTCCATCCTGGGTCAGCTGTGTGCAAGACAAATGCCCTACTACTGTGTTATCACTCCGGCCCCAAAAGTATAAGTTTTTTTTTTTTTTTGGTTTTTGGGCCACACCCTGTGACGCTCAGGGGTTACTCCTGGCTATGCGCTCAGAAGTTGCTCCTGGCTTCTTGGGGGACCATATGGGATGCGGGGGGATCGAACCGCGGTCCGTCCTAGGCTAGCGCAGGCAAGGCAGGCACCTTACCTCCAGCGCCACCGCCCGGCCCCAAGTCTAAGTTTTTTAATGAGGCAATTCTATTTCTAGCAACTTATTCTAGAAAAATCCTTGCCCCATTACTCATTTTGTATATGTAACTCCCCACCAAATAATTTTTGAAACTGTGATACTATTACTATTAATATGTATGTACCAATATAACTTAAATTGGCTAAAAATACTTTTTAAGGTACTACATTAAACTGAGAAGCTTCTGCACTTCAAAGAAAAAAGTGACTAGGATACAAAGGCTGCCCACGGAATGGAAGAAACTTCACCCAAAACCCATCTGATAGGGGTTAA